>NC_134877.1:14279468-14526968 GCF_041734735.1 Babylonia areolata | reverse complement strand
TTAAGCAGACATACAAGTGCGACAGAGATCGATCACCGATTTGATCCCTGGTGCAAATTTATGCTCTGTGTGTGTGTGTGTGTGTGTGTGTGTGTGTGTGTGTGTGTGTGTGTGTGTGTGTGTGTGTGTGTGTGTGTGTGTGTGTGTGTGTATGTGTGTGTGTGAGTGTGTGTGTGTGTGTGTGTGTGTGTGTGTGTGTGTGTCTATCTTATATGAAAAGACATGATTCAGAAAGCATGATTGTGAATTATGAAAAATTTAATAGATTTCAAAGTTTTTCGCTGATGCATCTATCCTTAGAAAGAAGAAACTATTTACTCATGTGAAGGAACTCTTAACTGTTGATTAATGATACTAAACGACAGGCAATATCATATCAATAAATAAATAAATAAATAAATAAAACACCTGCAGCCGTGTAAAATGAGAAGAAATAAGAGACAGAGAGAGGGTGAAAAAAGAATGGAAAGAAACAAAAGATTCACTTTTAATAATTGAAAAAAAAAAAAATATAAAAAAAAAAAAAATATATATATATATATAAGAAAAAGGAAAGAACACAGGAAGACGTGTGATATATACCATTATCAACCATTCAGTAAAAAAAACAAAAACAACTAAACTAAACTAATCCTAACAACAAAACTACACCTAAAGCAACAATTAAGCGCTCCCGATACAGGGATCTAGATAGTAGTGGATAGCGGTATCACCAACCAGATTTGGCCATTAATCAGTCGGAATAGGGATTAGGCAGGGTTCGCGCGCTTCTGACGCTACGTGTCAGCGTCTCTCTGAGTCCTTGTTATCACACACACTTTTGTTGGTCGATTGGTGAAAACAGTGACGGGCGCAATAGCCGAGTGGTTAAAGCGTTGGACTGTCAATCTGAGGGTCCTGGGTACGAATCACGGTGATGGCGCCTGGTGGGTAAAGGGTGGAGATTTTTCCGATCTCCCAGGTCAACATATGTGCAGACCTGCTAGTGCCTGAACCCCCTTCGTGTGTATATGCAAGCAGAAGATCAAATACGCACGTTAAAGATCCTGTAGTCCATGTCAGCGTTCGGTGGGTTATGGAAACAAGAACATACCCAGCATGCACACCCCCGAAAACGGAGTATGGCTGCCTACATGGCGGGGTAAAAACGGTCATACACGTAAAAGCCCACTCGTGTGCATACGAGTGAACGTGGGAGTTGCAGCCCACGAACACAGAAGAAGAAGAAGAAGAAGAAGAAGAAGAAAACAGTGCGGCACAGGTGGTACCCCTTGAAGTATGTGTGTGTGTGTGTGTGTGTGTGTGTGTGTGTGTGTGTGTGTGCTGTGTGTGTGTGTGTGTGTGTATGTGTGTGTGTGTGCTGTGTGTGTGCGAGGGCAAACGAATTCATATTTACCGTGCCATGAACTACTTGACCTTAAGGGCGTTAGCCAGTAGGTTGTCAAACTCGATTCCAACGATTATATATGTACACATATCTATGTAGAGTGATGGCCTAGAGGTAACGCGTCCGCCTAGGAAACGAGAGAATCTGAGCACACTGGTACGAATCACGGTACAGTCGCCAGTATTTTCTCCCCATCCACTAGACCTTGAGTGGTGGTCTGGACGCTAGTCATTCGGATGAGACGATAAACCGAGGTCTCGTGTGCAACATGCATTTAGCGCACGTAAAAGAACCCACGGCAGCAAAAGGGTTGTCCCTGGCACATTTCTGTAGAAAAACCCACTTCGATAGGAAAAAAACAAATAAAAAGAAACTGCATGCAGGAAAAAAAAAAAAGGGGGGGGGGGGGTGGCGCTCTCAGTGTAGCGAAGTGCTCTCCCCTGGGGAGAGCAGCCCGAATTCAACACAGAGAAATATTTTGTGACAAAAATGAGTAATTATATCTATCTATCTATCTATCTATATATATATATATATATATATCTTTCTCTGTGTGTGTGTGTGTGTGTGTGTGTGTGTGTGTGTGTGTGTGTGTGTGATGTGTTTCAGGCATGGCATAAGAATCAGGGATTCAATCCTCTCAGTCCTTCCGCCGCTTTTAACCCCACCCCCTTCCCTCAACTTCCGACTGCATGGTGGACCGCTGACTGGATCAGAATGAACCAGCCGTCTCAAAACCGACTGATTCTCACACGGCACGGGTTCCAGGTCTCGTTACTATTGTGTCTTCCTTTGGAGAGCCACCACTTTACTCCGATTTTTCTCAGGATCAGGATCAGGATTTGGGGCGTTGTTATATATAACTTAGCCATTTTTGGCTTTTTAATGCCTCTTCAGATTTATTCCTTTTTATTGTTGGTCAGGTCGTTGACTAGCTCAGTCATTTTATCGAACAAAATCGTATTTCGTTTTTGTCAATAACTCATGTTTATCTATGAGGTTCTTAAAAGTATTGATATTTTGTGTTAATTAGTTCCAATAATTTGTTACTCTGTTACTAAATGTAAACTTTCTGAGATTTGTTTTGGAATACTGTTTAATTTTTTAATAGATTGTCTGTACTGTTTCTTGTAGTGTCTACCTTTGGAGTACAAAAAACATGCTTTATTTACATCGTCAAACCCATTAAATATTTTGTACGTCTGTATCAAGTCCCCTCTTACTCTTCTTGCTTTAAGTGATGGTAGTTGTAAGTACTTTAATCTTTCTTGATATGAATAATCTTTTATGCTATAGACCAGCTTTGTTGCTCTTCTTTGAGCCCTTTCTATGGCTTGTGACTGCTTTATTTGCGTTGGGTACCATACAGTGTTTCCATATTCTAGGATAGGTCTAACTAATGTTTTATACAACCGTAAGAAAGTAACCTTATCTGATATAAAGATATATATATATATATATTATATATATATATATATATATCTTCTCACTCCACCCAGATGCTGAATGGGTGGTTTCCTGACTTCTGTTGGGGAAGGTTACAACGGCTGGAGAGGATTGGTAGTGTGCCTAGCTCTTCACACAGTGGATTATGAATTCACTGCCCCCGGTGACAGTTAAAGGTTGTGAGACCTTACATCTTTAACTTAATTACGTCATGTACCCTATCACACCTCGGTGGGGAAAGGGAAAGACGGAGAAAATGGCCTTTTTCAAGGACACACCAGTGCCTCAAACTCTAGTCATTCGGATGAGACGATAAACCGACGTCCGGTGTGCAGCATGCACTTAGCGCACGTAAAAGAACCCACGGCAACAAAAGGTTGCTCCTGGCAAAATTCTGAAGAAAAATCCACTTCGATAGGAAAAACAAATAAAACTGCACGCAGGAAAAAAACAAAAAACAACAACAACAAATAAATGGGTGGTGTTGTAGGTTAGCGACGCGCTCTCCCTGGGGAGAGCAGCCCACCCAGGTGTTGAATGGGTGGTTTCCTGACCAAGTGTTCGGTCGCTGTCCATGTTTCTTCCACCCCTCACCCTTCTGACGACAACCTCAGCTTTTTACAGGTGACAGCGTTGGAGCAGGTTAACAAAGTGGAAGAGCTGAAAAGAAGAGAACTGTTCTGGATGTGTAACCTTGGGACAGTTTTTGTTGGACTGAACTTGAGAAGCGACGTCCACGGGTTTTCATTGTGAACTCTGATTCGTGGAGTTGCCATAGGCAGCGACCGAACACTTGGTGCCTTTCCTCAGTTTGCAGTCGCTTTTGTGGTTTGCCCATATATATATATATATATATATATATATATATATATATATATATATATATATATATATATATATGGAGAATGAGAGAGAGAGGGAGAGAGGTGGCGGGAGGTCAGGGGGTGTGGGGGGTGGGGAGGGAGTAACGAGTGAATGGCATTTTAAAACAGCTACACAGGACTGAGGGGGTAGGCAGTAAAAAGCCCCAAAGCAGTAAAAGCAGTTCAGAAAAAAAAGAAGGGAATGTCCTTGTCGGCAAGAATAAAATTAAGGTGGCACAGGCCGGCTCTGTGATTGTATCGGAGCAAAGAAAGGAATAAAAGAAGAAAGAAAAACGAATGAACAAGAAGAAAGGGGAAGCGGGGGAGTGAGCGGGGGGGGGGGGGGGGGGAGAGAAAAAACGAGAGAGACTGAAAAAAGAGAAAAGACAAATCTAACATGAAAGAAAGAAAACAAAAATACAAACACGACAGCGCGACACGTTTTTAAAGGGAAGAAAGAAGGAAAGAAAGAAAGAAAGAGAAAAAAAAAAGGACAAATAGTTGTTATTGTTGCTGTTTCTGCTGTCAAAGTGTAAAGCATTTTTACGCGACTGCACGACAGAAGGACACTTTCTTTTAAGGAAGAAAGAAGGAAAGACAGAAGAAGAAGAAGAAGAAATAGTTGTTGCTGTTTCTGCTGTTACTGTGTGAAGCATACTTGTAAGCAAAGCGTCACCTGCACATCCCTTCTCCTCCCCCACCTCCGACCTCCCCTCCTCCACCCTCCCCTATACACACCCCCTCTCTCCCCTCTCAATTATTCATATTCTATTTCCCAGAAAGAGGTACTGACCCGACCCAACTCCAGTGACCCAGAAGCTCTGCAGCTGCGTGGAGGACCTGCAGCGTACAGCTGCCTTCATCGCGGAGACTGGGGTGTCCATCTAACGAGGAAGAAGAAGAAGAAGAAGAAGAAGAAAGATATCCTATCTGTAACCCACCCCCACCCCTTACGCCCCCTCCCTCCCTCCACACACACACCTTCCTCCTAACACTGCTAAACACCATATACAGAGTGGTGACAATGTCTTTTTCACCTTGTGCGACAGGATCGTACGTGTCTGTTTGAAGTTTGGGTGTGCTGAACGTGGCCTTTTTCATCAAGTCTAATATGTTTGAAAGTATTTAGTTACTTGCTTATTTTGTTTAATACTCTATCTCATTTCGTGTTAATTGATTGTGTGGAATGATGGCCAAGAGGTAACGCGTCCGCCTAGGAAGCGAGAGAATCTGAGCGCGCTGGTTCGAATCACGGCTCAGCCGCCGATATTTTCTCCCCCTCCATTGGACCTTAAGTGGTGGTCTGGACGCTAGTCATTCGGATGAGACGATAAACCGAGGTCCCGTGTGCTGCATGCACTTAGCGCACGTAAAAGAACCCACGGTAACAAAAGGGTTGTTCCTGACAAAATTCTGTCGAAAAATCCACTTCCATAGGAAAAACAAATAAAACTGCACGCAGGAAAAAATACAAAAAAATGGGTGGCACTGTAGTGTAGCGACGCGCTCTCCGTGGAGAGAGCAGCCCGAATTTCACACTGAGAAATCTGTTGCGATTAAAAGAAATAAAAATACAAAATACAATACAATGTTTTACACTAACCTAGGGTAGGCTCTCAAGGCCTGGCCAGCGAGATTGGTTTAAGTGTAGGTAGTCAGGCATCTGCTTTATGATTCATCATTTACACAGATATGGTGTGTGGTATATGGACCAGTTCGCACGCTTTGTCACCTTCTTGAAAACTGAAACTGGAAGTTTCCCGTGCCACCCCCAAACCCCGTTCCCCACCTCACCTTCCATCACCACCACCCCCCCCCCCCCCCCCCCGCCCCTCACGACAAGCTGCTATGCTTAACATAACTGATACTCACTAGACTGATGATTGATGCTTGGACTTCAAATTACTAGAGAGGGAACGAAAGAGAAGAACGAAAAACAATGAGAAAAGAGGCGAAACATGATGCACGAGCGAAAAAGGACGAAAGTGTCAACAGCGTACTCAACCATACAGGCTAAATCTACTTGGATTCTCTGGTCATCGATTAATTACGACTATGATCACATACTCATACCAAACACCTTTTTTGTCGGTGAAGGGAGCGGGGTTGAGATGGGGAGGTGTTTGCTATTAATCATTTTGAAGACAACAAAACAATGACAAGTACAACTTCGTAAAAATATGCTCATACTAAGCGCTTTCCTCAGTGGGGAATGGGGGGGGGGGAGGTAGGATTTCTCCGGTTATTTTTCCTACTATCATTCAACGTTTAAAGAGAATAAACCCATACAGCAACAACATTCGTAGTGGGCTTATTCATACACAGCAGTTTATATTTTTGTTTGGATTTGTTTTTCCTCAGACGGGAGTATAGAAAAAGGATCTCACCGAGCAAAATTAGCTTCGTAAAGACAACAATCCAGCACAACTGCGATCGTATGAAAACCAGCTAAAGCACTCAGTTTTGTTTTTGTCTGTCTGTTTTTTTCTTAGGGTTAGGGGGGTCTAGGAAAAAAAATGCACCGGATAGTTTTGCTGTCAATCAGACTGAAGGCAACTGAACACACAAGGCATTCGTGATTTGTTCCTTGGACTGTCACAGTGCCTCTTCATGTCGATTACCTGTAAGTGTCAACGTCAGGTCCGTTATCGCTGCTGTCAAGAGTGGTTCACATATCGTGTGAGTGATACTTTGAGTGCACTCTGACGCCCAAACAACACTTTACATTATAAAACAATGTAAAAATTAAATCTACCAATAAACAACACCCATGGTATTCCGATCGAGCCTTGTCTGTGCGATTTTTTTCCGGTCTTTTTGTTGGTCGCTATAAAAAAAAAAAAAAATGTCATAATGAAATAAGACAAATAATCAGTACAGAAAGAAATATCAGGACTCACTAGTGTAGGCGTAATCTCTATGCAAAATTAGTTTTATTCTAAACTTTTACTTTTCTTTTCATTAAAACAACATTTTCGGGTTGCGCGGATCCGGCTCTGAAATGCAGACAGCACATACTGCATGTCACACAGCAGTGCAGACGTGAATTGTTGGTCAGAGTGACCCGCTCTTTGTCTTTCCTTCTCCGTCAGTCAGTCGGTCGGTCAGCTGGTTAGCTTGATTCTTTTCATTCACTGTCTTAGTGTCTGTCTGCCTGTTTCGTTGTTGTCTTCATTTCTCTCAGGTGTTTTTTTTTTTTTGTTTTGTTTTTGTTTTTTTTTTTTTTTTTTTTAACCTGGATCTCCTCTTTTACCCCTCCCCCTTCCATTCTCCTCCCTCCTCCCCACCCCCACATGCCGCAAACACAAACACACACACACACACACACACAGACTAGAGACAGAGAAAGATGGGGGTGGCAAGGAGGAGGGGGGGGGGGAGAGACATGTAACATGTCACTTTTCAAACAGGGTGACCAGACGAACAGACAGATGGGAAAAGCAATATGAAGACACAGCTTTCACCCAATTAGCTGGCACACAGAATGAATTCAACGAGAAATGAGCCTGTGTACTGACACGTGACTGAATCTTGTGACACTAAGTCTTACTCACTGCTACTCATGGTCAGCTCCTGTAACACACTTCTTGCTCACAACTACACATAATCAAGTGTGTATCGTACTCGCCGTTGCGCAATTTGCTCACTGCAACACATATAAGATGATTATCAGGTTTGTAACCCAAAGTCTTGCATGTACACTGTTATTTGTTAAACACAACAAAAGCCGGCGGGTTTTTCACCAAAGAAACACCACGAAGGTTACTTGGTCAGTGCAAACTCAACCAGGATAAACACACGTTTGTTTACCACACACCAACACCACAACACTCAACAGACCGAACTATACACGAATAGTGGATATATCTTGAGTAAGTCTAGTCGTCTCTCACCCGAGACTTGTGACATGCTAAGACTGCAGGGGGCGTGGGGGGGGGGGGGAGAAGGGGGAGGAGGTGTGTGTGTGGTGGGGTGATGGTGGTGGAGGGGTTGAAAGGAGAGAGGAGAGGGGTAGGTGGGTGGAAAGAGGGGTGGGGGAGGAGGGTTCCTGACTGATTGTTCCACGTGTGTCAAGACTCAGTTCAGCGTCACCTGTCTGGAAGTCCCGCTGGTGACAACAGGTGAGTTGGTTGACAGGGCTGGCACCGTACAGGCACATGATTGATAAAAACAACGGGCACCGCAACAGCCGAGTGGTTTTTAAAGCGTTGGACTTTCAATCTGAGGATCCCCGCGGGTTCGAATTCCGGTCACGGCGCCGGCATGATATGTAAAGGGTGGACATTTTTCCAATCACCCAGGTCAACAGATGTGTAGAACCCCCCCTCCCGCCACGGTCATGCACGTAGAAGCCCACTCGTGATTGAATGAACGTGGGAGTCGCAGGCCACGAACGAAAAAGAAGACTTTTGATTGATTGATATGGATACTTTCAGCCCATTCAGTCTAATATCATCATCTTAGATGAACAGACTATAAATAAATAAACGAATATGGATACTTTTATATAGCGCCTATCCTCTGTCGGAGACCAAGCTCTAAGCGCTTTACAAACACGGCGCCATTTACACAACAGGCTGCCTACCTGGGTAGAGCCGACTGACGGCTGCCATTGGGCGCTCATCGTTTGTTTCCTCTGTTATTCAATCAGATTTCAGGCACGCACACATACACACTCAGACAAACATGTAACATTTAACATTTTACGTGTGTGACCGTTTTGTTTATTTACTCCGCCATGTAGGCAGCCACACTCCGTTTTCGGGGTTGTGCATGCTGGGTATGTTCTTGCTTGCATAACCCACCGAACGCTGACATGGATTACAGGTTCTTCGGTATATGATCTTCTGCGTGCGTATACACACGACGGGGATTCAGGAACTGGCAGGTCTGCACATCATATGTTGACCTGAAAAATCGGAAAAATCTCCACCCTTTACCCACCGTCAGGCGCCACGTCGAGATTCGAACCCGGGACCCTCAGATTGAAGGTCCAACGCTTTAAGTATTCGGCTATTGCGACTTATAATGACATCATTTCTTGTACTGCTACTGCTACTACTACTAGCAATAGCAGGAGCAGTAGTAGTAGTAGTAGTAAGAACAATAATAATAGCAGCAGCAGCATCACACACACAGTAATAGTACCATTACTAGTACGACTACTACACCACACACACATACATACACACGCGCGCGTGCACAGACAAACAGACACACTCATAGACTTTTTTTTCGTGTGCCTATGTTGAAATCCATTACAATGCCAGGAAACACCACACACGCACAGAACCGCGTGCGCGCGCGCGCGCGCGCGTGTATGTCTCTGTGTGTGCGTGCGTGCGTGCGTGTGTGTGTCTGTGACTATGTCTCTGTGTGTGCGTGCGTGTGTCTGTGTGTGACTCCAAGACCAAAAAGCCAGATCGAACCATCGAGGCATAACGCACGCTAAGCCTAAGAAGTTCCCTCCCATGCAAGCAGCGGTACTTGCAGTCGGCTTGTGGACGACTGTGTGAAAAGCCACTGCCACGCATGGCTGACCACAGCCTTGTGTTTCACTGACGCCAGTGCAGAAGGTCAAGACCCAATCCGGCAAGTTGGATCGTGTTGTTGCCTTGTATTCACCGACTTACTGGTTTGTTGTGCCGTCCCGAAAAGCTATTGGAGAGAGACTTCATGCGGTTTTCTGCTTCTCCCGCAACTGTCTTCTTTTTCTTTTTCGTCTGAATACACTGCCTCTTTTTTCTCTGCTGGCGATCTGAGCTTTGATATCTGTCCACAAACATATCTTCATACTCATCCATGGTGTGTGTGTGTGTGTGTGTGTGTGTGTGTGTGACGATGATGCTTACTTGAGTGTGTACATATACATATGTGTGTGTTGTTTGTGTGTAGGCATGTGTGTGTGTGTGTGTGTGTGTGTGTGTGTGTGTGTGCATGTGAAAACATTTGTGTGCAAGCATGTATCTGCATACATGCTCATGTGTTTATGTGTGAAAGAAAAAAAAAACGAATAAAGATAGAGAGAGAGAGAGAGAGAGAGAGAGAGAGAGAGAGAGAGAGTGTGTGTGTGTGTGTGTGTGTGTGTGTGTGTGTGTGTGTGTGTGTATGCAAGTGTTTGTGTGTTTGTGCATGTGTGTGCATGTGTGTATGGGTGTTTCCCTGTGTGCTTGTGCTTGAAGATAACATGATGATTGGAAAAAAACGAAAAAACAACAACGGTGGCAATGGAAAAAAAAAAGTCAAATCAAGAAATACAGATCTTCCTTTCTCCACATGCAATAGACCATCTCCACTTTATTTCAAAAAGATTAACAAACACAGACAGGTCAAACAGCACAAACTTTCAGATCGTCAGTACTCACTTTTTTCTCTCTTCATCTAAACACTTTCAGTGCCAAAAAGTGATTCCACAATATCACGTATGATATACTTGATCCATTTTATGTACTGGAGAGAGAGAGAGAGAGAGAGAGAGAGAGAGAGAGAGAGAGAGAGAGAGAGAGAGAGAGAGAGAGAGAGAGAGAGAGAGCCTATCTGTACATATATACAGAGACAAAAATTACAGACATATACAGTTGTATCTGTACACAGACAGAGACCAAAAAAATACTGTGAGACATAGACAGACAGACAGACAGAAAATATATACTGTAGATAAAATATACATACACTGTGGTAATCTGCTTTTTGTACAATCTTGTTATCCTTGATCAGGTTATCATCCTTGCAATGGATAAATATTTTGAAGAATCCTTCCCAATAAATATTTCCATATAATGAACCATTCACCTCCAAGAAAAAACAACAACCCTGAAAGGATTATCACTGAATATTACTATACAAGACAAAACACAGAAAATATCAGTATGGGCCACCCTGCAACCGCACATCATTGATTGTAGACCTCTCTAGAAACAAATCTTATGTTGACAAAACAAATTTACACCACCAACTTCCAATGCATGCATTATCATACACGTCCATGACATCTTCTCTCCATCGCCTTCAGCTTGGTTTTACACCTCTCCAAAAATAAGGAGGTGCACTCTCTCTCTCTCTCTCTCTCTCTCTCTCTGTCTGTCTCACACACACACACACACACACACACAAATGATATAAAAACAGATGGGCACGCAAACAAAAGCACACACCAGCATGTATACATACATTCATACATATGGAAAATAAAATACTTTCATGAATGGAAACATGAATGAGAGAAGGGTTAAGTTACTTTAACACACACACACACACACACACACACACACACACACATCCCAAAAGAATTATACAAAGTCCGGCAGACATACAGAGATTTTACAGGTAGATATGTGCGTAAAATTATGCAGACAGTTTTAGAACTCTTCAGTTTGACTTGGCTCCTTTTTTGTCTTGAAAATTTCACAGTGTGGAATGCACACTGGTGAAACAAAGCTGTGGTCAATTTGAGATCAAACAAACTGTGACATTGTTGCATATCAAACTGTGACATTGTTGCATATGGTCCAGCCAACCTGTCAGGACTGCTGAACTAGATACAAAACCCTGTTAAACCTGGGAGATAAAATCTGGAAAACAACACAGTTCATGATGTATTATTATCTCAACAATTACGTTCCTTAATACGAATAAGACTCGGCTGTGCTGAGGACATCAGCCCTTCCACTTAATTAATCATCTCCAGATTAAAATAATAATAATAATAATAACTGATTGAAAAAGTCAAACACAGAACATGACATAATCTTGTATATAACAGCAGATTATAAACAGACCCATTCTGCCAAACACACAACACATGATCAAATCAGCCCCTTCCTATCTCTGTGGCTGCCTTCACCTCTACACTCCATCTCACTCACTACGATCAGCTTCGGATCCACTCCACTTACGCACACCCAGATTCAAACTCTCGACTGTTGGCCGCCGTTCTTTCTCTGTCTCTGGACCTTGCAACTGGAATGAACTTCCTCTTTCGTTTCGTCAAGTCTCCACGCTCAGCTCTTTCAAGTCTGGCCTTAAAACCCAACTCTTCCCAAAATAGCCTCCCTTCCCTGCCTCTTCCTTGTCTTTAAGTTTCTCCAGTTTTAGAGTTATGCGTGCGTGAGAATGACTGGTGCGAAAGCGTTTAGATTTGTCTATGCACAAGATTCAGCGCTATATAAGTACCATTATTATTATTATTATGATAGCTATATGTGGTGCATATCAATTTTTGGAAAAGAACCAAATGCTCACTGCTTTCCACTAAGTCATTACGTCTTGAAGAAAATTTCAGCTAAAGATATAATTTTGATCTGCAGTGTAGTATAACTGCCTGTGATTTCCTGCAAAATTCGATGATATCATAAGAAAAACAAACTCACTTTTACACAGGGCTTTATTTTTAATGCAGATACCCTGACTGTCTTGTGACTTCATAAAATCCCTGTCTTCCTCACAGAGAGGGATTTTTTTTCCTTGTCATTTTATCACAAATAATGTTTAGCTTGCAATAAAAAGGCTCAACAGATTTTGACAAATGAAAGCTACTTTTTTTCAAAAATAAGTGTTTTTTTTTATTTTCCAGTTTAACAATATAAAGTTTGACCAATTATCACCCTTCTTGCTGCATGGAGGAAACACAGTACAATGGACATGAAAGTTAGGCAAAGCAGGCAAAAAAAAAAAAAAAAAAAAAAAAAAAAAAAAAAAAAAAAAAAATCTAAAACGACAACAATCTAATACCACCACGCTGGTTTGCAAATATCACATTAAAACAGTGGTTTTATAATGCTGACAAATAACTGCAACCTAATAAGAAATGCTCTATTCATACTTTTGTTTACAAAATGAATCAGCTGTGTTTTATTCAGAAAAAAAACCCACCACCACTACCACCGTGTTTGCTTTCCATTTGATTACATACAAAAACAAAAATCTGATTTTTGCAAGTTTCAGTGAGTTACAAAGAAAATGATGTGACCATTCATGTATAATACAACTTCATGCTTACAGAGCACAATACAACACAATATATCTTAATTTATCTAACCATCACATGAAACTGAATGTATACACGCACAAGGCACATATACACATACTGTATTCTCTCAACATCTTGCAATACAGCACAACACAGCACAATATATCTTTAATCATCTAACCATCACATGAATCTGGATTTGTACATGCACAAGGCACGAAAACACACATTCTGTTTGAGCACACGTCTCCCAACATGTTAAAGTATTGCCACAAACAGGACAGGACCATTAGGCAGTGACTGAAAACAAGTGCAGTTAATAAAGCCTCTTCTGTCATATACCAAAATGACTTTACAAAAGGACAAAAAAAAAAAACCAGATGCATTAAGTGGGGACTGGGAGGGGGGTCATATAAATCCTGCAATAAACACAGCCATTTATCATGCAAGATATGAACTGAATTTCATCTGTTGCCCACTGTCTCATCGTTTCCTGTCAATTTGTAAAATGTCTAAGACAAGAGAGGCAAGGCCTTCAAGACTCACTTGTGATAAATTAAGTCCCCTAGCATTAATTACAGAGTAATTTCCCTTTTTTACTATCTGCACCAAAACGTTTGCAAAATTAAATAAAAATTCCATGCTTAGCAAAAGAAGTTCCTGTTTGAAACAAAAAATGATAATAATGACTCCTCTTGTTGTTGTGTTAGAATAAGAGGTCAAAGTGCCAAGTTTAGAGAATACAAAAAATATAAATATAACAGTAAATGCAGTTTGCATATAATTAGGCTTCTTTTTAATTTTTTTGTGCCCATCCCAGAGGTGCAATATTGTTTTAAACAAGATGACTGGAAAGAACTGAATTTTTCCTATTTTTATGCCAAATTTGGTGTCAACTGACAAAGTATTTGCAGAGAAAATGTCAATGTTAAAGTTTACCACGGACACACACACACACACACACACACACACAGACAACTGAACACCGGGTTAAAACATAGACTCACTTTGTTTACACAAGTGAGTCAAAAAGGACGTGACTCTTCCCCCAAGACACAGAATCCAGAGATGCCAATGACAACTGCGTGGTGTTCGTCCCAGGCTGTACTAGCGAAAGACTCACAAACCCAATAACTTCTTATTAAAAAAAACAAAAAACAAAACACACACACGCAAAAAAAACACATAAACAATGAAAACATAACCATCAGCACACACTGAGAACCTTTGGTGCGAATGAAGCAAAGACTGAAGAAGACTAACATTCTGCAATACTGTCCATGCATGGACGAGTTATGCAGTGAAGAAAATAAGCAGTCTGTTTTATTGTTGCTTACAGTACAGCCGACAGCACAGAGCCGTATCAGGACAGCCAAACCATACAGTGCTGACTCTGCATGGATGTGTTATGCAGTGGGGGAAAATATGCTGTCTGCATCTGTCCTGCAACTGCCAGACTTTCTGTGGCGCAACTTCCCCCTCATACAGGGCACTCACTCCTCCCATTGACGAGAACCACCCTGACTGCACGTCAGTCAACAGCTGTTAATCTCTATGTCACCCTGACACTATTAAAGCACACATGTGTACACACACACACACACACACACACACACACATACACACATATTCAAACATACATCTGCAGGCAAACACAAACACACACACTGACACACACACACCAATGTTCTGTTCTCAGGAATAAAAATCACTAAAACACAGAACAATTTTTCAGAGACATAAAATGACATCGTCTCAAAAGCTGTGTTCTGACTGAGGTATGCAAAAATAAATAAATTAATTCACCATTCTTAGACGAGCATTAAGATTAATGAAACTGGGCAATTAAAACTTCTGGAATTTTGGGGGGGTCATGACCCATACATTGCAAACCAGTGCTACTGTACACAATGCCCATTATACTGATTCTAATAATAATAATGATAATAATAATGATGATAATAATAGCAATGAAAAGAATAATAATAATGATGAAAATGATGATGATAATAACAATCATCATCATCATCATTCATAGCAATGAAAAGAATAATAAAAATGATGAAAATGATAATGATGATAATAATAACAATCATCATCATCATCATGGGTACTTATCATGTGCACTACCTCCTCAGCACAGGGTCTCAGAGCACTAACAACTATCATCCATATAGGAGAAGAAATGGTTACAGAAATTATTAACACAAAAAAGGGCACTATAATCAAGACTTATAAGCAAGATAAATGGAATGTTTCCATGAGAAAGCACACACACACACACACACACACACACAAGTGAAAGTGACAGTTTATACAAAAACAAGCCACACAAACTGTACAACTGACTGTTGCGCTGTCAAAGATTGCATGCAAGCTGAACTGGTATTTGCTGAACTAAATAAGTGTTTCTTTCTAAAAAAACAGCAACAAAACACACACACACACACACACGCGCGCACACACAACAACAACAACAACAACAAACAAAAAAACCCCAACCAAACAAAAAACAACAACAAAGCTTGGCTTTATGAATAAATGAATAAAATGAAAGCAACACACACACACACACACACACACACACAAAAAAAAAAAAAAAAAAAAGCCCCAAAAATATCCCAAAGCACAACAAGAACTCACACTTTTCCAGCCTCAATGTTTATCTTTAAAAAAAAATCCATGGGTTTTTCCATGGCTAGGACTTTCAAAAATCAATGACTATTCCTGCGCTGGAGAACCTAGTCCTGAAAGTCCAAGACTTGTTCGTTTTTTCCAAGACCTGCCAAGCAAATGCATACTGCATTTCAGAAGCAGAAGCAATGACAGAAATAAATGCAGTAAATGCAGTAAAACTCTTTCCATGCAGTGTGCGCTTCGATTTGCAAACAACAAAATGCACAATATCATGAGAAAATAATGAAATATATGATGATGATAAATGATAACAATAAATGAAAAAGCTGATAAAGATGTTAATTATAATGATGATAATAGTAATGATTGTTGTTGTTATTATCATCATTATTATCATTATCTGTTCATTTAATTATTTATTTATTCAGTTTTTAATATTCTTAATATAATGATAAAAAGAATTCAATTCCAGACTGTCAAACACACACAAAGAAAGATAACTCACTGCCTCCAGAGTCCCCACCTCCCTGTCTGTCCAGCTGGCTATAAAGCCCTTGGATCAAGGGGCCTATGAATCAGAACCAGATGGACACCCCCACTCAGAGAGACACCCAGAACTCTGCTCTCTCGAACAACGATACCCTCCCTGAACCAAGACCCAAGCACCAACATACATGACCGTAATGACCAGCCGCTGTGGCCAAGTGGTTAGCATCACACACAGATTGATGGCTGGGAGGTTGTGGGTTCAAGTCCCAGAGGAGGCGGGTTTTTCAGCACACAGTCAGCTCCTACCCAGAGTTCAGTGTTTATGGGTTCAGAGTTATGGGTTTAAATGGGAAGGCTGGGACCACACAGTCGCGTACCATCCACTTCACAGATGCGTCTTTGGGTATGTTGCTCAAATTTCCTGACCAACACTGCAAGTGTCTATCTCTTGGGCCTGGTTGATGCCAGGATATCATTATGACAGGAAGCATAGAGTACAGCCTTGTCACGTAGTCCCAAACCTAATGGACCCCCCATATCAACATAGTCATCCTCCTCCTCCTTCATCATCATTAAAGATAAAAAGTCCCCAATTCTATGGCCTTTTATGCCTTGTTCTCATAGTGACCGCAGTTTCGATCCCCCTCCACTTCCATGCTTGGTAAGAGGGTTTGTCAAAGTCTTCAGTGTGGACAGAATCATGGGGACCTGTCGTTGGAGGAATGTGGTGGCAGTCTCCACTCTGGGGGGGCTTGGGGGGGGGAAGGGGGGGGAGAGATGCTCACTCAGGGCGTAAGCTAATAAGCTTCTAACCTCAATGACTCTCAGAAGCTGAGAATACTTAGAGATGGCGCTGACAGCTGGTGAAAATGACTGGTATAGGTTCTGTGGGAGATAAGTTGTTTTTCTCCATATGAAAATAATTATAATAATAGTATTTAAATACAGGCAAATCTTGAGCAAAGACAAATCAAAGTGCTTACACAAAAGCCATTCACATGCATGCTTAGCTCTAGTCTAATTCAGAAGAATGAAAGATGAAACTTATAAATACACAGCAACAGAATACTGGAAAAACTAGGTCAGGAAGAGGGAAGGGGGTGGGGGGAGCCACTGTGGAAAGAGGTAGGCTTTCAGGCCAGACATGAAAAAAGAGAGTGCTGGGATTTTATGGAGGTTTTATAGTGACTCCAGAAAAGCCAGGACAAAGACAGGGAGGGAAAAAAACAACAACATTTAAGCTAATTCCTTTCCTGAAAATCCAGGAAATGAAAAACAAAACTTTTAGTAAGAGAAGGAAAAGACTGGTCCTCATAAAAGCAACAACAACTGCAAAGTGATTCTTCAAACTCTGTGCAGTACCCAGTCAGAGGAAATGAAGTAAAGAGGTACTGGTGCATCCAAGCTACAGGAGAAGGATCATTAACACAGCAACATTCTATAGCCTTCTTTACCGTCAGGGAAAACACAACATCAACAAACCCAGTGATTGTGTCCATATGAGACCGCAAAGAAAACTGCTTTACCAGTCTGGTTTGATAACGGAGAAACTGTGATGATGAAAATGGACAGACAGGGTTTTTCACTGTGACAGCAATTACCCCCAAAATGAACAGGTTTTTGACTGTAACAATAAACTGATTTTTAAACATACAAGTTTTCTTATCATAAACTGTGTTCCAAGTCTACACAGACTGATGTACATTATGATAATGTGTCAACACAGACTGAGGTCTTTGATGGAAAATCAATGTTGAAAAATGTATATGATGATTACGCGGTAATATCATCAGAATGTAAAACTTCCGGTCTACATGACGTCCACTTGTCATCTGCAACAAAACCTGGTCTGCACAACAACCACCAGCCATCAACATCGGACGAGACGTTACCTATTCTACATGACGACCACCCAACATCGTCACCTAAGGAGACATCAGCCGGTTTACAAGACAGTTATCTGACATTGTCATCGGAGGAGACATTACTTGATCTACAAGACTACCATCTGAAATCGTCATCAAAGGAGCCATCACCTGTTCTCCGCAATGACCATATGACATCATCATCTGAAAATGCTTCACGTGTTCTACATGACGACCACCTGACGTCGTCATCTGTAAAGACATCATCGGGTGTACAAGAAAGCCTTCCAACACATCACCTCAGCAGACATTACATAATCTACATGACGACCACCTGACGGCGCCAACTGGGGAGACAACGCCTGATACACATGACCACCACCTGTCGTCATCATAAGAACAGTCATCACTTAGTCCACATGAATACATAACATCACCATCTAAGCAGTCATCACCTAGTCTACATGACGACCACCAGACGTCGCCATCTGGGGAGACAACACCTGGACTGTATGATGACTACCAGAGGTCGTCATCAGCGGAGACAACGACTGGTCTACATGAAGACCTTCTTACGTCGTCATCTGAGGAGATAAAACTACATCTTGTTAACTACCTGACATTGCATCAAATCAGTCATCACATTGTCTACACGAAGAACACCTCATCAACTTGTGTTTTGATAGTTTAAGGCCCTTCATCTATCATTATCTTAGTTTTAAATTCAGATATCTCATTACCAAATGATATTTTTTCTACAATTCATTCTAGCTGATAAATGACTAAGTTGCAAATAACATGTGGGAATCTATCAGTCTTGCAATGGAACTCCCGCTCTTTGAGTACAAATATTGATAATCTGCGTGCTTACCTTTTTGAAAACTCTCATCATATCCTCCTTCTTCAATCCTTAAATGTTACTAAAAACAAATTACCGAATCTGAAAGGTCATTATTATCCTCCGGTTTAGCTCTCAGACTATCATCAAATTCATTACGGACCAAGTATTGTTCTAATGTCAAGTGCATATGCTTTAGTAACCTGACAATTGAGCATATAATTTTTGACTGTAGCTTGATGAAGCCTTATGTACACGAAAGTGTGTCTTCACAAGTGACAGATAACGTTGATGTTTTTGACTTTTTGCATTCATTATCAGTTGTTTCGCTTGTCAGTTAACGACTTCTCTTTTACGAAGTCCTTTAAGTAATTTCCTGTAATTGTGTTGTTTTTTTTGTTTTTTGTTTTTTTTTCAAATTTCATCCACATTTCACCCTCATTTGCCCAGTTTCCCCCAACCCTCCATTCATTCACATCTCCCACCCCTTCTAACCGATAATACTCAAATGTATTCATAAATACTTTAACAAAATGTCTTCAATCACCGATATGTGTGACGGGACATTAAACAAAATTCATCCTTCTGATCTTGATTTTTTTTTAAAAGCATCTTGTGATTATGTCCCAGTACTATTAACTTTTTGTGACTGCATCCAATAGCCATTTTTTTGTGAAGAGTCAACTTCATTCGGACTAAAAGACAAAAAAGAGACTTTCATGAAAAATTGTAAAAGTTACATCAAATGAAAATGACAAAAAAGGAAAACAGCAAAGCCACATCATAAAAGAAAGGACGGAAAAAAGGTCACAAGCAAATAAGAAAAGATTGAGGAAACATAACAACTATCAAAAAATAAAATAAAATAAAAAAATAAAGGAATTGATCTTCGCACATCTACACACACATGCTTACGTACACAAACACATGCACCCACAATTCTTTTCCACAAGAAAACTTCATTTAAAAGAAACCCTTTCTGAATCAAGTTCCTTTCCATGCAGGGCAATAGTGTAATTATTCTTTAAAAGGCAATGCATGTTCACACTTTTTGTGTAACTCAGTATATACATGAAGCTACATGTATTTGTTTTTCTCTTCCACAAAAACGTGACAAGTCTTTGGTAATTAACTTGATTTAAAAAAAAACCCTGTAATCATGTTGTTTCCTTAATCCAAGTACCAATCAAAATATCTATGATCACCATTACATTATTCTTTTCCTTTAAAAAGAAAAGACAGAAAGAAACCAAATATTCATTTCATAAAAAAAACAAAAAAAACACCAGATGTGTGTGTATGTGTGTGTGTGGAAGCAAGGGGCTGGTAAGTAGCGTAGGGAGTTGGGGGGTGGGGAGTGCCTAACAGCTAACAAGCTTGTCTCTTTCCAATCAGCACTGATAAAAACACATGAACCACTGTATTTTTAGACTACAAGCAACTCTTTTCCTTCTTGATTACTGACTGGGCTCTGATAACAAGGGTTGCCTGATTCAAGGTGAAAATCAGGTTTCGGTCTCTGTCTGTGTCAGAGTCCAGTGCACATAATTATTGTGTATTCACTTCAATGAACTCACGCGTGATCACAACTGCTCAAACGACGTTCAAAAGATGGTGGAATCTTAAGTGACTGTGATCGAAAGCTGCAATATAAACCAGGTGCGCTGCTCTGAGGTGGAAATGAACGAATCGATCACTTGAAAATGGAGGATAGAAGATTATGGGATAGCCCTCCACTGCCCCAAAGCAGAGAGAGAGAATGAGAACACACAAACACACACATACACACGCCTACAAACAAAGCAGCAGCTGGTTAGTATTACAATAATAAAAAGTACTTTCCATCCCATTATGAATTGCACTTTGGGAAAAAAACACGACTCTCCGTCACGTTATGAATGGCACTTTGGATGAATTCGGTCTTTATATATTTCATATACTCTCTCTTCTCTCTCACTCTCCTTCCACTTCTCTCAGATTCGCACAAACAAAACAATTTACAGTCCAACCACTCGTCCATTGTTCCCACCACCAAAAGTTACTGCATAAAACTGAATAAAAAAAAAAAAAGGTTCTCAAAATCTACAGCCTGGCTCTCAGTATTACACCCTTCTCCATGAATGAGCACAGATTTAATTAACCTACTGACTGCTGCTGACCAGTATTCTCCTCAATGAAGGGCTGTCACCTCATGGAGATAACACAGAGCTTACAGGTCAGGACGTCACCTCACGCAGATAATACAGAGCTAACAGGTCAGGACGTCATCTCATGCAGATAATACAGAGCTAACAGGTCAGGACGTCACCTCACGGAGATAATACAGACCTAACAGGTCAGGACGTCACCTCACAGAAATAATACAGAGCTTACAGGTCAGGACGTCACCTCACGCAGATAATACAGAGCTAACAGGTCAGGATGTCACATCACGGAGATAATACAGACCTAACAGGTCAGGTCGTCACCTCACGCAGATAATACAGAGCTAACAGGTCAGGATGTCACATCACGGAGATAATACAGACCTAACAGGTCAGGTCGTCACCTCACGAAGATGATACAGAGCTAACAAGTCAGAACATCAGTCACTGTTCTGTGTCAGGACTTCTTCCTCTTGGGATTGCATTACTTTTTTTTCTTTTTTTTTTAATTCAAGCAAAATCAGACACCAATTGAAAGCAGACAAAATGCAATAATTGCACTTCAGATTCATGACCACATTTCAACAAAGTTCAGCAGTCAAGAGGCTTTTCTCCTTCGTCTTTGTTCATGGGGCTGTAACTTCCACGCCACATGTATGAGCGGACTTTTACAGCATACGACCGTTTTTAACCCCGCAATGTAGGCAGCAATATTCCTTTTCTGGGGGGAGGGATGGGGGGTGTGGTGTGTGTGAAGTCAACAGCCCAGTTAAACGTAGTTCTCTTCCGCCTCCCGTCGCGCAGACTTGATCCACTGGAGGCGAGAACCGCGCAGAGAGAAGCGCTGCCAGAAGATAAGCTGCAGCACGGCGCAGGCGGCAGTGATGTACACCAGGAAGTGGAAACAGCCTAGTCGGTAGCTGGCCTGCTCCTCGGCACCCTTCCCCTCCAGGGCCGCCTTCACCGAGCCCGTCTCATGGCCCGACTGGAATATGTCGTGGCCTGCACGCACGTACAACACACACATGTACAACACACACATGCACGCACAAGCACACATATGTATATGTATGTGTGTGTGTGTGTGTGTGTGTGTGTGTGTGTGTGAGTGTGAGTGTGTATGTGTGAGTGTATGTGTGAGTGTATGTGTGAGTGTGCAAAACAAATAAAATAAACAAATAAAAGTGTTTTTTTAAATAGGAGTCTGCCCTTTCCTTCCCCCACAAAAAAGACACCAATACATGTGCCCCCACACCAGCAACCATCAATATCTCAAGTTCAATAGGACACTCAGCATAATGTAACACCACTATCATCCACACCAACAGGAAGGCATCCTTTCAGAGGTTCACCAAACACTCTCTTTAATGTGTTTTTATTCCCCATCCACCCACCTGTCTGCATGGACAGAATGACGGAGCCCACCAGGGGAGTTATTCCCCATCCACCAGGGGAGTTTTTCCCCATCCACCCACCTGTCTGCATGGACAGAATGACGGAGCCCACCAGGGGAGTTTTTCCCCATCCACCAGGGGAGTTATTCCCCATCCACCCACCTGTCGGCATGGACAGAATGACAGAGCCCACCACGGGAGTTATTTCCCATCCACCAGGGGAGTTATTCCCCATCCACCCACCTGTCGGCATGGACAGAATGACAGAGCCCACCACGGGAGTTATTCCCCATCCACCAGGGGAGTTATTCCCCATCCACCTACCTGTCTGCATGGACAGAATGACAGAGCCCACCAGGGGAGTTATTCCCCATCCACCAGGGGAGTTATTCCCCATCCACCTACCTGTCTGCAAGGACAGAATGACAGAGCCCACCAGGGGAGTTATTCCCCATTCACCAGGGGACTTATTCCCCATCCACCTACCTGTCTGCATGGACTGAACAACGGAGCCCACCAGGGGAGTTATTCGCCATCCACCCAACTGTCTGCATGGACAGAACGACAGAGCCCACCAGGGGAGTTATTCCCCATCCTAGACAGGCGCAATAGCCGAGTGGTTAAAGCATTGTACTTTCAATCTGAGGGTCCCAGGTCTCAGCAACAGTGCCTCGTGGGTAAAGGGTGGAGATTTTCCCGATCTCCCATATGTGCAGACCTGCTTCTGCCTGAACCACCTTCGTGTGTATACGCAAGCAGAAGATCAAATACGCATGTTAAAGATCCTGTAATCCATGTTAGCGTTCGGTTGGTTACGGAAACAAGAACATATCCAGTGTGCACCCCCCCAAAAATGGAGTATGGCTGCCTACATGGATAGGTAAAAATGGTCATACATGTAAAAGCCCACTCGTGTACATACTAGTGAATGTGGGAGTTGCAGCCCACGAACAAAGAAGAAGAAGAAGAATTCCCCATCCACCTACCTGTCTGCATGGACAGAATGACGGAGCCCACCAGGGGAGCGAAGCTCTGTCCCGGCTTGGACAGGAGGGCGGAGGTTCCAAAGATGAGAGCGGAAACAGCCTGGCGACGTTTGTGCAGCACAAAGTCCTCATCCACCAGGTCACTGATCACCAGCGACAGCAGCTTGCAGGTGCCCTCCGTGAACACACGGTTACTGCACGACATAGCATTTTTTTCTTGATTTTTTTTCCTGCTGGACTCCATCAGGAACATAAGGGCTCTGACTGTACTCATTATATATATATATATATATATATATATATATATATATATATAAAGAAAACAGATGAATGCGGGGGAAAAAAAAGCCACCGCTGAACTGGCAATGAAGACAGAGAACAGCAGAATACTGCTGGAATCCATCAGGAACATCATGGCTGTGATTGTACTCATCAGAAAAAGAAGAAAAGAAAAAAAACCTCAGAAAAAGAAAAAAAGCCACCACTGATGTGGCGCAATAGCCGAATGGCTAAAGCGTTGGACTTTCAATCTGAGGGTCCTGGGTTTGAATCTCGGTGACCGTGCCTGGCGGGTAAAGGGAGGAGATTTTTCCGATCTCACTGGTCAACATATATGCAGACCTGCTAGTGCCTGAACACCCTTTGCGTGTATACACATGCAGAAGATCAAATACGCACATTAAAGATCCTTTAATCCATGTCAGCGTTCGGTGGGTTATGGAAACTAGAACATACCCAGCATGCACACCCCCGAAAATGGAGTATGGCTGCCAACATGGGGGGTAAATAAACAAAATGGTCATACATATTAAAAAATGTTAGATGTCTGTCTGAGTGTGTATGTGTGCGTGCCTGAAATCTGACTGAATGACACAGGAAACGAATGATGAGCGCCCAGTGGCAGCCCTCAGTTGGCTCTACCCAGGAAGGCAGCGTGTTGTGCAAATGACCCTGTGTTTGTAAAGCGCTTAGAGCTTGGTCTCCAACTGAGGACAGGTGCTATGTAAGTATCCTTGTCAATCAATGGCAATGAAGACACAAAACAGCACAGCACTTCTGGACTGCAACATGAACATCATGCCTATAACTGTACTTGTTAGAAAAAAAGGAGAGAAAAAAGAGATGAACTCAGTCAAAAAAAAAAAAAAAAAAAGCACAAAAAAAACAAAAAAAACACTGACCTCGCAATGAACACAGCAGCACACTACTGCTAGGACCCAGCAAGAACATCATGGCTGTGACTGTACTCATTAGAAAAAAAGGGACCAAAAAAAAAAAAAAGAAGATGAACTCAAAACAAAATTATTTTTTTAAAAGGTATCAACAACAACAAAAAAGCCACCACTGACCTGGCAATGAAGACACACAGCAGCAGAGTACTGCTGAACTCCATCAATAACATCATAATTGTCATTGTACTTATTAGAAAAAAAAAAAAAAAAAAAAAAAAAAAGATAAAACTCCAAACTAAACTAAAAAAATAACAAATAAAAACAAAATTCAAAGAAGCAAAAGCCACCACTGACCTGGCAATGAAGACACACAGCAGCAGAGTACTGCTGGGCCCCAACATGAACATCATGGCTGCCATGCACAGCTTGACCATGAACAAGGTGCGGATCACAGAGTACACCCCCCACCGGCGACACAGCGTCAAGAAGTACAGGTTGTTGATGTGAGGGGCCACAAAGGAGATTCCTGTCAAAATGGAACAGACATCAACAGATGTTTTCTTCTTTTTTTTAAATTTCTGTTTTGTGGTTAACATTTTGTGGGATGGGTTTTTAAACCAGTTGAGTGCCTATAAGACGTTAAGTATGTGTAATTAAACACGAAAGTGAATGACAACGACAGTGATGAAACTGACAGCCCATTTGATGGTAATTCAGTCCGTCTATCCAATCATACACAGTTTTTTAACAAGTGACTATGACTGAGAGTATACGTGCAGCAAGCATTTGAAGACGGGGATAAGAGGGTGATGTGATGTAAGACGATAGGTCGAATGCCAGCCAGAGGGTGTGAAGTGGGCATGAAGTGGGCGTGGCCCTTGGAGGTCAGTGTATTCACATTTCAGGGGAAGTAATTGTGGTACGTTAACTTGAACCTGGAGTAGAATGAGATGAGTAGGGTGATATGATGTACATGTGTATCCTTTAGGTTTTGTAATGAATGATGTACATAATGAGGGTTGTGCTGTGTGTGTGTGTGATGTACGTGTGAAAGTATGCACATAAAATAGTGTGTGTGAGTGTTTGATTAGATGCCTGTGCAGTGTTAATCATGTAGGTTGTCATTTCAGTATTTCAATGCATGTTTTACATGTCAGCTTTTCAGGATTTCAAGCCCCCCGCCTCCTTTCCCCCACACCCTCCCCCACTCCTCCCCCTGGAATTCTCCTTTGGAACTTCACTCCTCTTTAGACAGCCAGGACTCCCGCTTAAAATACCCTCACCCTCAGTGCCAAAAATGTCATTCTGACTGTGTACAGATGTCCCCAACCCACCCCCCACCCACCCACTCACGCCCCCACCCAGGCACACAACCAGGACTCACCCCCTCGAACAACACAACCTTCACCAAACTAAGACCCCAGCCCTGAATAACCTGACCCTAAGAGCGTCAGACAATTGATCGTTAAACTCATCTCTACTACTTGAAGCCAATGATACATGGTGCCTCCTATTTACTTTTATATGTATGACAGTCAGTCGTGTTCGACTATGACCATCAGAACAGCAGAGGAGGTAACTGCTGTCCCGACTATCTGGGCTAGAATTTGATTATGGTGGAGAGTGTCTTGCCCATGTTACATCCCTACTCTCTCGGCCAGGAGGGTTTTAGGACAGTCTGCGTTGCGTTACATAGGTAATAAAACAACTTTTATGTCTGTAAAGGGGTGCCATGGAAGTTAGCAAACCTCACAAGTACCCTATGCTGTCTAAATACCTTTCTTCCAATAAATATTTTATCAACTGCTTGACCTTTGTTTAACTGATAATAAAAGCGTGTTTTACTGGACGTGTCATCCCAGCAGCAACCAGAGATACATGTACTTGTTTGCAATCTGCAGTAATAATATAAGCACTGACATGTGAAATCATATGTCTTGTGTGTGTGTTGTTGTTGTTTGCACGCACACACCCCTACACACACATCTGAACACACATATATATGCATTCTCTGACCGAGGCTAAAGTATTTGTCATCCACAGCTCCAGAAAAACATTAATTACCCAGAAGAGCAGAAGCCAGAGTGGGACTGACTGCATTTCCCAGGAGGTTTTCCAGGAACAGAGGAAAGAAATTGCTGTTGAAATGGCAGTGGAATACCTGTAAAAACAGTACAGAAAACAGAAAATTCTGTACATGCCAATGGCTTTGAGCAAACACATGCACATATGTATGCATTCACATGTACACATACAGTCGCAAATTATGTGCACACACACGCACACATACACACACATAACATGCACAAAAGAGCATCAAAATTAAGATTGTTGAACTCAATGATCCTGGACTAAAAACTTAACATATAATATTTTTACAACAGACCATTCTTCAACAAGGCAAAGTCTGCACGCATTAAGTTATATATAGAAATGTTCCTAAAAAGATTAGTTACAGATTTAAATTTAACAACCACAGACAAAACCAAATATGTGTTATTTCTACATTGCCCATGAAATAAACATATTACAATGTAAAATTTAGGAACTTATAACTGACTTTAAAAAGATAAGCATCACAATATAAACTTGTAAAGTTCTCCTGACTTTAAAAAGTACCACAAATAGAAACCCGTAGAAGAAAAACAGTTGTAGAATATACAGATTTCTTTGTCCACTATTTAATTTTTTATTTATCAAATGGTTTGTATATGTGACGGGGTGGTAAGGTGGTGTTGGAGAAGGTGAAGACAGGTAGAAGGTGTTAGCAGAAGAGAGCTGCAGCCAGGCAAGGTAGACTCGGGAAGGCAGTGCGCTGGTTTTCTTCTTTTATTCTTTCATTCTTCCAGGCCAGGAGAGTTCTCTCTTTGTCTGGCACTCGCTCACTCCTTATATTCTGTTCCGCCGAACCGCAAAGCCAGCGCCGCGAAGCAACTCACGAAACCGGCCCTCCGCGAGCCTCGAGGGGCCAAGCTTGTGTTTGTTTGACCAATTTTAGCGGCTTCTGACTTTCGGCTCAGGGAACTAACATAGACATATTATATATCACACAAAACTACAAGAGACGAGCATTTTCTTAAGCTAAACCATTTTCTATAAAATTAATGTAGTTAAAAACTGTAAACAAAAAGAGTCACTGAATGAACGAGCTTTTAACGAGTTCATGTATCATTTTTGTACATTACAACAATTAATACATCGCAATATGTAATATAATTGCAACAATTAAGTAACTGAACATCCTGAATTTCCAACTATATAAAAATCATCTATAAAATCTGCTTCTAGAGTAAAGATTTTTTATGTAAAAATTCAAGAGAAAACTCAGCGGACAGCTCCCGTGTCGGCACCGCCTGGCGGTGCTTTTGGCACTTGTGATCGACAATGAAATACTTCGTTTAAACCAACTACAACATAATTATACATGCACGATACTAATCAGATTGATAACAGAAATGCAAACATCTGCAAGACACGCTATAAAAATGTCTAGGTATTGTAAAAACATATTTTGCTCAAATCGGCACTGACGAATTCCAATGGCTTGAAGAAGAGATAGTTTTGTGGTGCCGAAATGCCGTCAGACATTTCGTACCATCGCATGCCTATAACTTAGGTGTACACGGAAAGCAGTACACGAGAAGAAGGCTTAATCATTTACATTTTAATGCAAATTCTAAATTCCACGGCAACTATATCGATTTATAGAAAACGAAGGTATTTTATATGTTTCAACTGAGCGGATTTCGAAGATCGCGCCAAAACTCATTCATATAAATATTAGTTTAAAAAAGTTATAGGCTCTCTGGCCAAATGATATCATTACAGTTGAGAAGTATGATCGTTCTGAAGTTCCATAACACAAAACTATAATCTCATCTACAAGGAAGTGTTTATAATTTAACAAATTGATGAAAATCATAATACGGTTCCCTGTAAAGGGAGATAACTTGTGACCGATTTACAACTTCCTTAGTGACCTTCGGCGAGTCACAAACGTCGTCTGCTAAGCTGGCCCAACGAAGATCGTAGCCAACCCGGCTACATCTACATGTATATTAGTTGTACATTTGTGTTATATCAGGGAATATGTGTGTGTGTGTGTGTGTGTGTGTGTGTGTGTGTGTGTGTGTGAGAGAGACAGAGACAGACACAGAGAGAGGGAGAGGGAGTGACAGTATGTATAGTTTATTTGCATATGTTTGCTGTGTCATGATGATCACTGAAAAATACAACACAGCCATCACTAAATTTCATTCTGCAAAGCAAATATAAAAACCTATCTCTTAAAAAAAAATTTTTTTTTAAACATCTGTCATAACTTACCAGTGTTCAGTTTATGACAAGAGAATGGGCATGAGGGGTGGGGTAGGGGGGCAAGGGAGTGAATGGTGGTGTGGTACAGATAGTTGAAAAATTCCTTCTTTTTTTTTACCCCTTTCATCCACAATCTTTTATGATTTTACTTTTATTTCAATTATTTTATAAATCCCTTGTAAGTAAAATATAACCATGCTTCTTGAATACATGCATGATGTGTACACATTTCTAATGTGATCTCTCTCGTCTCACTTGTTTACATAATTGGTTGGGGTTTTTTTTTTTCTTTCGTTCTTTCTTTCTTTAAAAAAAAAAATCAATTATTCAGGAAGTACATACTCTATTACATTGACACAGACCTAGTATCTGTCTGACGTCCATTGATTGGACACTTTCTTGCCACATTTAGTCTTCAGTGTTTGTGATGATATGTCAGTGTTTTTAACTCACCTGGTGTATTTGTGTAAACAATAATAATTAAAAAACAATAAGATAATATTGTGTTCATACAAAATGTGATCAACTTGTCAAACCCACCTGTACAATGTTCATGGCAGCAAACCACAGGAAATTTTTGTGAGACTTTAACTGCTGAAGATACTTCCAAAACGTAGCTTTGGAGTTCATCTCCTCTTCCTCTGCAGGGCTGAAAGGCGAACACACAAACAGGACGTCAGCAACTGGCTGAAACTGAAAGGTGTTTAGCTATAAATCTCCTTTTTGTTACTGCCAGGATGCTTCACTACAAGTTTATTTCCTTATAAAAATAACAACATGCACTTGCTGATAAACTAGTTTTTTTTTCTAAGAAAAACAACAACATGCAGTTGCTAATAAACAAGTTTATTTTCTTAGAAAAATAACAACATGCACTTGCTGATAAACAAGTTTATTTTCTTAGAAAAATAACAACATGCACTTCTAATAAACAGACTCACAAATCTAAAAAAAAAAAAAAAAAAAAAACCAACACACAATACACTACATGGTACATTTAGTGAAAAGTCAAATGCCCATATTTACAAAATAGATGTTCAATTTTGTTGAATAAAGAACTTCTCTTTTAGTGGGTTTTTTTTTTTTTTTTTTTAAATAGTCCATTAAATAATCACTGTAATGTTCTTTATTTGTACATATTCATTTTAAACATTCATCCTTAACTCCGCTGTCCATAGTCATTAAAGAAATGTTCTGACCAGTCCCCACACCCCCTTTCCCACCCCCCTCTTCTCCTGCATTCTTGTCCATTTATTTAGATAAGTGATAACAATTAAATATGAAAATCAACTAGGAGTAGATCTCTACGAGGTACAACCACCAGTAGGTATGATGGGACAATAAACAGAATTCCTCCTCCAGACATGTTCAATTCAATCACTGAATCAGTATCAGAGAGACAAAACAAATAGGAGAAATTAAGAAGGCACCAGAAGCAGCAAAACACACACACACACACACACACACACACACACACACACACAAAAAAAAAAAAAAAAAAAAAAAAAAAAAGAATGAATGAATGAATAAGAGAGAAAGAAGAGAAAAAAAGCAAACTGGTGCTCCATGACCTGTAAATGCCACATGTATCCACAAACAGTCAACAGCAGATGTAATTTGTATTTGTATTTGAATTTCTTTTTATCACAACAGATTTCTCTGTGTGAAATTCGGGCTGCTCTTCCCAGGGAGAGACCCTTTTTTTTTTCTTTTGGTATTTTTTCCTGCGTGCAGTTTTATTTGTTTTTCCTATTGATGTGGATTTTTTCTACAGAATTTTGCCAGGAACAACACTTTTGTTGCCGTGGGTTCTTTTACGTGCGCTAAGTGCATGCTGCACATGGGACCTCGGTTTATCGTCTCATCCAAATGACTAGTGTCCAGACCACTACTCAAGGTCTAGAGGAGGGGGAGAAAATATCGGCGGCTGAGCCGTGATTCGAACCAGCGCACTCAGATTCTCTCGCTTCCTAGGTGGACACGTTACCTCTAGGCCATCACTCCACATCTTAATCACGTCTAAGACGTATGTATGACTGTAAGGTGACCAGAAACAACATCGACTGTCAACATGTGGGAAAGAACCAACCCAGGAAAAGGAAATGAGCTGGACTGAGTGACCACACCCTGTGCAAACCACCAAACAACACTGCCAGACAATCACCAAAGCGGAACTCTCAAGGGAGAAGAAAAATGAGCAGACCAAGATGGACGAGAGAGGAAAAGATGAAGGCAGGTGGACGGACAAAAGCCCAACTGAAGGGGACAGCTCTGAACCGAGTCCACTGAAGGAACGCTACTTTTGGGGCCTAATCTCTGCAAGGACTTTGAAGGAATAAGTAAGTCATGACCTACATGCAACTACGGTGAAAAAAAGAAAAGTGGTGAAAAGAATCAATAAATATTTCAAATAAAACAACTACAAAAAATGGTTACATAATAAAACTTCTTTTTCTTTTCTTTTTTTTTTTGCAGAAAAAAAAGAGGAAAACTAAAGTATATCAAAGAAAACAACTACAGGGCAGTGGAGGAGGATTCTTTAAAAAAAAATTTAATATTTTTTTTTTATAATCAGTCAACAACTTCAATCTCTCTACAAGGTGGCAAAGGACCACAAGTTTTCTTCCTGTCCACATGATACAAACAGATACACACAGATACCATATTTCATAATCAAACAAATGCCAGTAGCAGGTTCATTGATGTCAATCTAGATAATCAATGATAAATCTGCTGATGTTGAAGTGTTACAATTAAAAGCAAATTACCTGGTAGAAGTTATATCATGTTTATGCGTCATCTTCAAGACGATTAATGAATTTCCAACTCTGTGTGTGTGTGTGTGTGTGTGTGTGTGTGTGTGTGTGTGTGTGTGTGTGTGTGTGTGTGATAATCATTGCAATATATAAGCACAGACATATATACAAGCATACACATACAGGCACACACAAAGATATACTCATGCATACTCATGCCTCAGTGACAGCATGGATAATTGTATATGTAGGCTAAATGATGGTTCATGAGACACAATTCTACTGTATGCAAAATATCAGTTTGTTTGTCATTTTTGCTTACTTTTTCTTTTGTTCTTTTTTTTATTTTTTATTTTTTTAAAGTATCAAAAAACATTTAAACAAATAACGTAATTCAAAGCACGTGCATTACAATCGGTTCGGCAGACTGTAACAATTGATTCTCTTTATTCGTGTGTGCATGCAGATACACAAACTCCGACTGCACTTCAGCTTACAGGTACATCCCCCCCAGCCCCCTCCTCCTTCCCCAGAACCAACGCTCAAAGAAAGAAAACAAATACATGAGATCCACACCCAACCCTCACCTGGTCGCCCTTGTCCCTTCCCCCGCACACACACGCTCATGTGCACCGACGTGGCTATCATGTATCTTTATGTTACCATTACGATGGACAATTAATGCATTCTTTAATGTTTGATGTTTATTTATTTATTTATTTATTTATTTGTGTAAGCTTATCTATTATTTATTCACCTTTTTTTTTTCTTTTTTTTTTTCTTTTTTCTTTTTTTTTTCCTCAAGGCCTGACTAAGCGCGTTGGGTTACGCTGCTGGTCAGGCATCTGCTTGGCAGATGTGGTGTAGCGTATATGGATTTGTCTGAACGCAGTGACGCCTCCTTGAGCTACTGAAACTGAAACTGATGTGTGTTTGAAATGTCTGGGACGGGCGCAATAGCCGAGTGGTTAAAGCGTTGGACTTTCAATCTGAGGGTTCCAGGTTCGAATCACGGTGACGGCGCCTGGTGGGTAAAGGGTGGAGATTTTTACAATCTCCCAGGTCAACATATGTGCAGACCTGCTAGTGCCTGAACCCCCTTCGTGTGTATATGCAAGCAGAAGATCAAATACGCACGTTAAAGATCCTGTAATCCATGTCAGCGTTCAGTGGGTTATGGAAACAAGAACATACCCAGCATGCACACCCCCGAAAACGCAGCATGGCTGCCTACATGGTGGGGTAAAAACGGTCATACACATAAAAGCCCACTCGTATGCATACGAGTGAACGCAGAAGAAGAAGAGAAGAAGAAATGTCTGGGTTTTTTCCTGTCCTGGTGTACGTTGCATAATTTAGCTTGTGTCTCTTTCTCTCAATCCCCATGATGATCTTTTTTGTGTGTCCAATTGTTTTATTATGTGTGCTTGCCTGAGCGAGCATGCGAGTGTGTGCGTGCGCAACCACACCAAGTTGTGTCCGAGGCTACCGCAGCATTGAATCTTATTTCATCCTAGGACAGTAGGAGTGGAGGAGAGGAATAAATCATTCAAAAAAACTAAAAGAAAAGAAATTTATAATGTCGCTGAATTTCAAAGTTCTAGAAGGGTATGATACTTTGTTCTACGTAATTTATGCAAAAAGAGGTGTTCTGTAAGCAGAACAGAGATTAAATGATGATGAATATTATCTCTTCAGTGATAATCTGAGTGTGTGGTGAACTTTTAAAGGAAACAACAGTGAAAAACTGCAAACTGGCTGGATGACCCACAGAAGTCCAAACACTTCTAAAGAAAACCAACAAAAGCTACATTCCAAACCACCGCACAATCACATGATAAATATCTGAACACATATAAAAAGGATTGAAAGTAATAAAGAAACAGGGGGCATAAACTGAAACAGAGCTCCACCTAATAAAAACCATGGCACCAAAAAACTCTTAAGTCTCATAACTTCAAGGATGAAACCCACATATCAATAAACAGAGATCATAAATAGTACCAAAATGTCTGTGATCAGATTGGACATTGCCCACAACTGAATGATAATGCAATAAAGACTCTGCAATATCGTGTGCATGAGCTTAAGACTGAGGGAAGGTTGGGGGGTTAGGGGGAGGGGGTTGGGGGGGAGAGAAGGGGGTGGGGGAGAGAAGGGGACAGGTGGGGGGATGAGTTACATATATAAGTATGCACGTGTACATGTGCATTTGAACAGTGTGGCAATTACGTAATCATAAGGTGGATAATCATTTCACCCACACAATGCTTCATACAGATGAATTTCTCAGTTTCATTTCTTTCTTGAAAATATACTGTAAGGGTATGGCTGATTCTGTTGGGGTTTTTTTTAAATACTTGTACACATTTTTCCCTACTGAAATAAGTAAAATGATGTAGTGGTAATCCCCTTGATAAGCAATTAACCCCAAACAGCATATGAGTTTCAACCTGACATTCACTTTGTAATGAATCATCTCTTCAATGAAAACCCAAAGGTTCTGTACTACCAGACATTCACAAAAAAAAGTGTTTAATGTAGTCTACTGTATCACAAAAGTAAAAACACTCATTATTTTCTTTAACATTCATTTTATCTAGAATGATATTTGTTGGGTAGATACTGACATTAGTTTCTGTCACATGTGCTGGTGGTATGTGTGTTAATGTGCCAAATCATACTTCTTGTGTTTATCTCTTTTTTTTCTCTTTTTTTCCCTTGTGTTTATTCAGTTTCTTTCTTTTTTCTTTTTCTTTTTCTATGAATATAGGGGTGCTGTGGCAAGCTTCTTTGGTCAGCATGCCTGGCTGGAGGCCATCTGTCTGGGTAATCACTTCATGCATTTGTCCTGGCTCTGACTTTTTGTTTTTGGGGTGGGGTTTTTGTTGTTTTGTTATTGCGTGTTTTGAAGAATTTGGTTTCATAGTTTCTTTTTTTTTCTTTACGATCTTTTTTATTTTATCCCTCATATGGTACATACACGTGCACACACACTTGCACATGCGTGCGCGCGCGCGCACACACACACACACACACACACACACACACATGCACGCACACACACACTCGAGCAACCAAAAACTCAGACACCTCCATACAAGTACTTCATATCTGAAATTATCCATGAAACAAGAATAGTCAACACTTGCAACAATACTGCTTTAAGCACACTTAGAAGAATATACAGCAAACAAACTGTGCATTTATAGGGAAACTGATGTGAAAAAAAGGGGGAAAGGTGAAAAAAGTCAAGCACAACTGAGGACACACACACACACACACACACAAAAAAGCTAGTGTGAAACTCACAGCAAAAGAAAATCATTACTCTTGGGTGGACTCAAATTTCTCACAGTATGTTTTGAACTGACAACAACACAACTTCCACTTCTGGATCTGAAATATTAGAAATAAAATCAACTGAAAAAGATTAACTGCCGTAATGCCTAGTGAATGGTCTTAGTTCACAAAATAAAAGTTTTGCTCATTTCTCTGAAGCAATTACTCGAGAATTAATAAATGTTTCACTCTTTTTCCATAGTAAGTATTCAAAACTGATATGTCATCAAGATATGCTAAATCAGTAAATGTATACAATATATCAGTTCAATAATATTTCTCATGTATGACTTTGCACATGTTCTGCATCACTTTTTCTTTTGATCTCTTTGCCTTGCTCACCTTACCTTGCTATGACAGATGATTTTTCTTTTCTTTTTTATCAAGATGGTTCTACTGAAATCATTTGATTTTACAACTTAACATCCAAGTAAAAAATCATCAAAATGTATAAAGAGACTTTTAATGAACCAAGCAGCCAAGTCTATGATGTGTCTGTATCATATGGTGTTTACATATTCTGGCCTTTTTTCTTCAGTGTTTCTATTTCAATCATTTCCCTTCTACTTATGTTTCCCTGCACTATATCTTATGTCACCTTCACCTATCCCATAACCCAGTGAAGGGTTGTCAGGGCACCACAAATGATTTCCAAACCAGCTCTCTCCATCAGTTCCTGTCTCTCGCAACTTTCTGGTAATCTGAGAAACTGAGGTCTGTCCTCTCTTAGATGTTGTCCTGCCACATTTTCTTTCACATACCTCTCTTCCTACTGCCTGGTATGGTACCCTGCAAAATGGTCTTTGCTAGTCCATCGGAAGCTTCCTTTTCATGATGACAGTTAAGAGGTCATCGTGGGATCCGACTGCTTGGGTAATCTTCTGGTGGACCTCAGCAGTGTATAAGATGCCTAGCAGCTTTCCATAGCTTGGATCCTCTTCTGGAGCTCGGCAGAGAGAGTCCATGTTTCACAAGCACAGAGAAGCAACGACTGAACCAGTGAGCGCATAAGTTTCACTTCAGATTTGAGTGTGATGTTTTTGTCTCTCAAAATGGGCTTCAGTCAAGTAAACGCTGCTGTAGTCAGAGCTATACTGAACATGACTTCTGGTTTGGAGCCTTAATCTGTGACAACTGTACCCAGGTACTTGAACCTGGATACAGATTCCAAAGACTGGACACTGACTTTGACATCAGTGCTAAAACCACTGATGTAATTTGCCATGGTATTTGTCTTTTCTTCACTGATTTCCATTCCGTATGCCCTGGAGGTGATGTCAAGTCTTTCTACCAGGTTGGAGAGTTCAGTCTCATTCCCTGCCAAGCCATCAATGTCATCATTCCCTTCTCACTCTCCTCGACTTGTCAGCCGCCTTTGATACGATAGACCATTCAATCCTTCTTTCCCGTCTTCATTTTACATTTGGTATCAACGGCACTGTTCTAAACTGGTTCAAATCTTATCTCACTGATCGATTCCAGTCTGTCACTGTTGATCATTTCCAATCTGAACCCGTTAAAATCGAACATGGAGTCCCACAGGGATCTGTTTTAGGCCCAGTGCTCTTCACACTGTACATCGCTCCTCTCGCTGAAATTATCAACCGCCATAATATCAGTCATCATTCTTATGCTGATGACACTCAACTCCAGAAGAGTGATACCCCTGAAAAATTGTTGTCGCTCTTGCAAGAAACATCCAACTGCTTCCTGGACATTCAAAACTGGATGACTCGAAATAAGTTACAATTGAACGCGGACAAAACTGAAGCAATGATCATAGGAACTAAACAAAAACTGTCTTCCATCACAATTGACACAATCAAACTTGGCAGTACATCCATCCCTCTTTCCACGTCAGTCAGGAACCTCGGTGTTGTCCTTGACAATACACTGTCCATGCAAAAATTTATCAGTCAGACATGTCAGTCCTGCTACTGTCAACTGCGACGCATCAGTGCCGTCCGGAAATATCTGTCCACTGACGCAACATCTAGACTTGTCGTTTCTCTCATTCTCTCTCGCCTTGACTACTGTAACTCTCTATTGTCTGGTCTGCCTGCTTCATCCATTCAGCCCCTTCAGCGCATACAAAACTCTGCTGCCCGACTCGTCCTCAGAAAGAAAAGATCTGAGCACATCACTCCTCTTTTGCAACATCTCCACTGGCTCCCTATCTCACACCGAATAAAGTACAAGATCAGCACTCTATGTTATAGATGCATTCACAAAACTGCCCCTTCCTATCTCTGCGGCTGCCTTCACCTCTACACTCCATCTCGCTCACTACGATCAGCCTCGGATCCACTCTGTTTATGCATACCCAGATTCAAACACTCGACTATTGGCCGCTGTTCTTTCTCTGTTTCTGGACCTTGCGATTGGAATGAACTTCCTTTTTCGCTTCGTCAAGTCTCCACACTCAGCTCTTTCAAGTCTGGCCTTAAAACCCACCTCTTCCCAAAATAGCCTCCCTTGCCTGCCTTTCCTTGTCTTTAGTTTCTACAGTTTTAGAGTTATGCATGCGTGTGAATGACTGGTGCGAAAGCGCTTTGATTTGTCTCTGCACAAGATCCAGCGCTATATAAATACCATTATTATTATTATTTATTATCAGCAAACCGAAGATTTGTAACAGTTCTGTCTCCAATGGTGACGGAGCCCTCATGGTCTTCCAGTGCATCCAACATGATATACTCCAGGAATATGTTGAATAGTGAAGAGGATAGCAGACAACCCTGACTCTAAAACTGTTGTCCTGAACCAGTTTCTGATGGAACTGTTGTGGAGGACTGTACTGGTTGCCTTGTCATACAGTTGTTGGATAACTCTGATGAAGTTGGGGCTAATGTATTTTCTCATGGTTGCCCACGAAGCCTAATCAGCCTAATGCCATGCTGTGTCAAACGCTTTCTTGAAATCTATGAAGACATAGTAGAGACGTTGCTGGTGTTGAACAGCAGAACTGTTACATATCTTTGGTTTGCGGATTTTAATGTACTTACCTTTCATTCATTGTCATAATAATTATTTATGTATTCATTTATTTATTTATCATTAGGTCATTATCATTATCTTTTCCCTCAAGGCCTGACTAAGTACGATGAGTTATGCTGCTGGTCACTGGTCAGGCATCTGCTTGACAGATGTGGTGTAGTGTATATGGATTACCTCAAATGCAGTAATGCCTCCTTGAGAAACTGAACTGAACTGAACCATATACATATCAACAAGTTACATTATTTTAAATACATGAATCAAAGTGAAACAAACCTCTGAGTGCCACGCTGGGGCACCTCAACGTGGGTGTGCTCAGCATGTGAATGATGCCGCCTTGCGTAGCTGGACTTCAAGACACCACTCATGACCACATAACCCACCAAGGAGATGCACGCCAGCACGATGCACAAGGCTCGGAAGTAAGTCAAGTCCTCCTTGTGCCACAGGAGGTAGGACACGAAGACAGACAGCGACCCCATCACAGAGAACATGGAGCAGCAGGAGTTGAGCTTGGTTCGATCCTCGTTGGACACAGCAAGGTCCGCCAGCATGGCCGAGTGGTGCAGGTCCACCATGGTCAGGAACCCATCGTAGGCACACATGCACACCAGGAACTGCAGCCAGGGATATGCCCAGGCCACCCAAAAGGCCAGGAATGACAGCGCCAGCAACGGCCCATTTCTCTGCAGAGCAGTGATACGTCTCATTACGACGTCTGACTTTGGGTGTTCCTTATTCCCTTGAAGGTAGTGCCAGTCACTGAGCCAGCCAAAGAGTGGATCGTTAATACAGTTCCAGAACAGGAAGACAATTTCTCCAAAGAAGAAAGACACTTTGTCAATCTTGTAGACTGAGACAAACATGTCAACGTGGTAGAGAAGAAAGACATTGTGAAGGACTGAAGTGAAAAATGACATAGATCCATATGCCACTTCCAGCGACACACGTAAGTTGAAAGTTCTCATTTTTATTTTTTTATTTTTTTTTTTTATTTGAGCATCTGTTAGCATGAACACAGACCAGGGGAAGTCAAACTGTGGAGTAGCTTGTCTCTGGGCATTATTAAATTCCCCTGAAACACACAATGGGCATAATTGGAAAAAAGCAACAATAACAAAAACTGAAACAAACATGAAAAAAATCATTCTCTGTTTCAATATTTCCCTCTTAAACTGTCATGAATTATTCTTACATCTACAAAAAATGAATTATAAATATAAATAAATAAATAAATAAATAATCTCCTTACGTAGTGTGTAAAACAAGAAGAAGAAAAAAGAACTAAGTGTCTGGCACAGTCTATTTTCACAACTCTCACTGGCCATCATTTTGTTCTCTGAGTACCCTCAGCCAGCTCACACCAAGGTGTGAGAGTCTACATGAACTGAATAATGGTGGTCTGACCACACACAAAAAAGTCCAGAAAGAATAGCACACACACACACACACACACACACACACACACACACACACACACATCAACACACAAAAAGTAGTCAGCTTCCATACAAGTTTACAAAATAAAAATTGTTGATATAATAAATTCTGAACACTAAAATGAGTCATTTTAAATACAGCACAATATGTTTGGCAATATTCACAATTCTTACCCTGTACATTTCCATTTATAAGATAGAAAAAATTGTAAATTGGTTAATAACAATGTAATATATAATCTACATCTCTTCCCCTCCACTCTCTGGCTGGCTTTCTTTATGTCTTTTGACAGGGGATGAAATGTAGAGAGTATATAAATTTATATACATTACAATGTTATTAACCAATTTACAACCTTTTCTGTCTTCAGTACAAATCTGAAAGGAAAGAACACATGGGAAGAAATGTGGACATTGCTATGTGTTGAACAGTTCAATACTGAAAAACAATACCCATTTACAGGTTTGTGTTTATGCACTCCAGTGTACATGCACTTAGTTTACTTGCAACATGAATAATCCTTTTCTTGGATTGAGACCTGTAATTAAACAGCTGTATATTCTTTCTTTTAACAAAGTTCAGAATTCAACATCTTTATTCGATTTGATTTTATTTGCACACTTATGGTGGTTCTCTTTTTTTAACTGCTTCACTGGTACTCTTTTGTCTCAAATCGCCTTATCTTCCTCCACCTCCGTTGCAATTTTTTTAAAGTTTGAAACTTACTGTTATCTAACCAAGCATAATGGGATCATGATCATATCTTAATCATGGGGGAAGTTCACTCTGCGGCCTTCACTCTCACCAAACAATACATGCTGTGGGCGTGTATTGTCCGACTGTCGTACGAACTGGATGTGATCACAATCGCAACACGCCATGAACCAATATTTCGGCAAAAGTTGAGTCGGTAGAAGTCCACTAAATGGACTTTAATATCTGACGCAAAAAAAGCTCTTTTTCTCATGTTTCTGATGACGGTGTGAAACTTTGGACGATATCCTGATCGACGTGTGACACAATGGGAGATCCAGTCCAAACTTCAGTTTGTGCTTCGTCCACAGGTATGATTAGTGATACACAAAGTAAAACCGTCAGTCTAAAAAAGACATTGATACGTACAAAGACAATTGTAACCACAAAACGTAAAACCGACAAAAACGGTAAAAACAACATCAAAATGACAAACCTTATGGCAAACCCTCGGATTTCACATCCACAAACAGCACGTCGTTTGGTGCGGAAGCGTGTGGTCGTTCGAAGTGGTTTCCCTTGAAAAACCCCCTTCACCCTCCCTACGCTGGCGTCAAACGCGTATTCAGTTTTATCGCATATTGACAGTTTCCACACCTGTGCACAGACTGCTTTTCCTTCTATTCATCTGCATCTACTTTTCCAACTGGATCAATAAAATCAGAATATATATTATTAACTTATTATATGTTCGTGTTCGCAGCTAGCTGACTTGCAGTGGATGGAGCGTCTACTTTTTTTGGCTGGGTTCGTTGAGCTACGTGACGTCAACAACGTGCGTGGCGAACGCCGCACAATTGAAACGTGGCCTGCGCAGATAACGACGTTGATCGCACTGATCAGTTTTCTCTTCTTATCTTTTCAGCTACATGTTTATGACGATGACAGCTCTTAATTAAACGTTTTCCATTAGACGGCACCAATGCCCTCGTGAAACTTACAGCCGAAGTGTCTCGGAGGGGGGAATTAATGGGACAGACAACTATGAGGTTACTTTCAAGTTAAACTGTCAGCTGGTGGGAAGCAGAAAAGCCCGTACGCAACACAAGTGCATTATGCATTGGTGACGTTTAGGGCCTGACTGGGAGAAACAACAGGATGGCGAAACAAATCGACAATCATCGATGGGGGACATAATGAAAGTGCTGTTTCCGTTGCATAAATTAGAAGACCTGGCAGTTGATTAGTCTGTTGCAGCTGGTGGCCCAAGGACGTTGGAAAAAGAAAGAAAACAAAACCAAAAACAACAACAACAACAACAAAACAACATGCAAATGCAACTTGTGAGATTTAAAGTTGGTATCTGCCCACTATCGAGTTAGTCTGGTGACTGGCTGCACTGACTTGGTAGTAGCATGTAATGTAAATGCCTTCAGAAATGTAGTCTTTTGACTACCAGGTGAAGCATGTCTGAGCTCAACATGCTTGGTCTGAGACACAGTGTACTGTTGCAGCTGTTGAAGCATGCTGAATGACCCATTGTTCGAGAAGTAATGGGAGCCTTTTGAAAGGCATGAAAGGAAGGTCACCTCTTGGTGATGAAGAGTTTTTTCTTCACCAATGTCAATGTGCCCATTTTCTGCACTGCATGGTGAGATCCTCACCCGAGTTCAACAAGAATGGGCGGCTCAACTCTTCCTAGATCTCGGGGTCTTTTTTTTTTTTTTTTTTTTTCCTGACCCTGGCTCCAGATCGTTAGTGAACTGAGCTGTGTCAGGAGCAGCTAGAAAGGGAAGCAGCTCAAGTAGAATCACCACCGTCAACACCACACATAAGGAAGGAGGAATTAAGTGAGGGAGGGCTAAAGAAAGTAAACAAAAATAACTCTGTGGCCCTTAGGTTACGGTAAATTTGCTTGCTCTTGATCAGTCATTCAAAGTACGAGAATAGTCATGTGGCAGGAATGGATGAAGGAATTTGTACAATTCATCTGACCTGATCATTTTGTATCAGATGTTCACAGAACTACCAGCAAAAACGAAACAAGCTGCCGTGTTTTCATAATTTCGTGCTTTTATTTGGCTTGAAATATGATCTACTTTCAGACTTTTTTAGTTCAACCTTTGTAATATGTGTGCATGACTCAACTGTTGGCTGATAGATTGTGTAGTGTGAGTGGCGAGCATTTGATGCACAATCTATTTCCATCAGTTTAATAAAGATGTATCAAACTGTACTGTGGGAATACTTTCGTGAGATCTGGGGGTCAGTCTGTGAATATACATTAAAGAAAAACCATCAATCTCAAAAACATTCATCTCTATTTCATCACGCAAGAACATATTGTTTTGTTTGTTCATTTTTAATTTTACTGCCAGTCAACATTAAAAAATACATGCACATCAAATTCCAAATTAAGTATCACTTCAAGTGTTCCATATCCATGGGAAATTCTCTACACCGAGCTGAAAATAGCAGAAGGCACACATAACCTGACCAAAAAAACATCATTCCACACATGTTTAAAGTTGCTTATCTCTTTGTGATTCATTACCCAGCAAACAGTATACTAAATTCAGTACTTACTTAAAATGTGCTAAAAATATATTATGACTTACCATCACCTTTATATCAATATAATCCATTGAACACACACACACACACACAGGTGCACACATAAACAAATCCAATATCATATAATTCAAGTCTTTCTGGTCTTAGAATGAAAATAATATATTACTTTTTTCTTCCTTTTTTTTATGTTCTGACAATTTCAATTGTACTTTTGTACTTTCTAAGGCCATTTCAGCAACAGACGTTTCAGTCTGAATTCTCACATAATTATAAATTATGCACTTCATTTTTTTGTTTTTTAACTAGATCAAAACCATCATAAGGTGTCTCACTGCGTCAGAAATGTTCTTAACAAAAATGTGTTTAAAATCAGATGAAATGGAGTCTTCAATATCTATCAACTACTTGAAATGGGATATTAACTTAAAATGGGCTGCCACAGCTTTATTAACATTTAAATTGCACAGTAAAGGTCTGGGTAGTCCATCATAGACTGAAGATGGTGCAGTCTGTACAGATACTGAATGGACAAACTAAAAAGTACATATACATATTTTTCAGACTTCAACAACCAAAAATACAGACAAAAATACAAATAATGTTTTTAACGGTTTACTTTATGTAATCTCCTTCCCATCCCCAACTCCCTTCACCGATACATTGTTCTCTATTGTGTTTCAATATGCAGTTTTTCTTCCATTACAAAGTAAACTGAAATTAGAACATAAAAGACTGCATAATATGTGTTGTTAAAACGCTGCTATAAATTTATTAACACATATACTTATTTCATTCAATATAAGTTTTGTTAAAAAAAAAAAAAATGCTGCAACGAAATTATTAAAATGTATTTTATCAGACATCTTCAGATTTCCTTTATTCTCCATGTGAATATTCACACTTCCCTTTTGTGAGGAAAGTATGTGTGTATGTGTATGTGCACATGTAAGTGCGTACATGTGTGTGTTCATATATAAAGAACAGTATCAACACTATATTCCATTTACATCCACCAAGCTAAACTCACATTTCAACCAAGACAAAAATAAAAGCAAAAACAATGTTCTGATTCAAATGTCTGTGTTACCAGTCTTCCCAGATACTGCACAAACCCCATTAAAAAAAACTACAGAGTTATTGCATTTCTTAGTTTGAGACACAGTAAGTCATAACCTGATTCAAACAATCCACTGGTACCGTAACTACAAACTCATTTAATATGCCACGAGCTCTTGTGTATGTAGAGGTTTTGCCTGATAACCCACTGACACAATGTAAACTTCTCATTCATGTGGTACAGAGAGACAGAGAAAGAGAGAGTATAAATGAAGGAAGTAATAATTCCTTCCTTTCCTTTTGTTTATGCTGGACTGGAAGTTCTGTGGAAACATACTTCGATAGTAACAAAACACAACACTCACACAAGAGATCAGTGATACGCAATTTGTGCAGGTTTGTTCTGCAAACTAAACTCAGATTAACACATCAAGCAAATACTCAAAATTCATACCTCAGATCATTTTCAAACAATGTATTGGTATCCATTCAGTGGTAAAGAGTGGATTGGGGAAGGGGGTTGCAGGGGGAGGAGGTGGGGAGGGGGGGGAATCGAAACCACCATTAATCAGTTTCAGGGCTTCCACAGATGTAACCAAACAAAAAGCATTACTTTTTTCAGACTGGAAATTTTCATACCAAATAAACAACAAAACCCACTGCGCTATACTGCTGACAAAAGAGATTGGCAGATTTCCAGGTATCATGGTTCCATTTTCATCACTTTTGCTTTTTCTTTCTTTTTTTTTTTAAATGCAGTAAACTCTTCAAAGGTACTGGTCAAGAGTTCTATGGTTGTTTTCAGATTTCAAGACTTTTCCAAATCCACAAGAACAAAACCATTTCCAGCCTTGGGAATGGTTCTCTCTTTTTTCAAAGACTTTTCAAGACTTCCATGACTGAATGAAACCTATCACCTGAATCTGAACACAGGAGGTGTCCAAATGAAACAAGACAAATGCACACAAACTGTCACAGCCAGTCCAGTAAGTATTGATCTAACAATTCTACAATCCATGATAAGCTGCCAAAACATAATCACAGGATAAAAGAAAGCCTCCAGCACTGTACAGTCTCTTGAATTAATGCTCTTCAGTTTCCACCATGCGGGTTTACAAAATGCCTGAGTAGGTTGGAAAATAAGGTCAGGTAAAAAATAAAAAATAAAAAGATTAAAAAACAAGAGAGGTAATGAAATGATAATGCCTTCATGGCTCACATGTGGTTCCCATCAATTTAAAAACAACGAGCAAAAATGCAGGGGAAGTGAGGGGAGGTGTTATCAATACTTTCGTATGTATTGAGCATCCATCCTAATTCTATTTTTGTTCACCATTAGAAATGCTTTTATGTCAAACCAAAAGATGTGTTGGAAATGGAAAAAACAATTCCACCCAAAGCAGCTCACATCAATCAGCATTTTGTCGTTTTACAGTCATAAAACAGATCTACGTTTCAGTCTTTGCCATCATGACTTTCCACCTTTGACAAATAATAAAATGTGGTAATCTCGAAAACATTACTATCACATGCTGAATGTTTCTCACAGAAAACCACTTTTCAGGCAACTAAATCTTGTCACTGACTCAAATATTCACCATGTTCATTCTAGTTCAGTTCCCTCTTTAAAACATATACGCAACAAAAATATATCAGTTGTTTAGCTAGTCTCCTTCTGTGTGGTCCATCCATCCAGATTTGCTTTTTTCTTTTATTTACATACAAAAAAAAGAAATAAAATGTCATGTTGTCTTAAAACCACAATGAAACACTGATTTTTGCTTTTCCGGCAATGAAGCAAAAATGAACCAAGAACATCTTGCGCATCCAGAGGCGAAACGAAATAAGATGTTCATGATCATTTAACCCTGAAGACTAACACTCTTATGATTGCAATATATGGATTTTTCCCCCCTATCTTTAAGCCAAGAAAATGAATTTGTAAAGTTTACCACGGATACACACAGGCACATACAATCTAAACAAGGTAAATGAAACGACTCACTTTGTTCACACACGAAAGCAAAAAAACAAGTGGAGAAAATAGGGACAGAGGTTGAAGAATGCAATAGCAGATGATTTCGGGGGGGGGGGGGGGGGGGGGGGGGGGATGGGTGTAAACTGAGCAACTCTGAAATTTTACATGCACAAGCAACAACAGAACAAGACAGTAACATATTTGCATTGCACACCACCTTCAATGAAGGTCAATGTCACCATTGTGTAACAGATATTTGGTGCATTGTATCATTTCTATCAAGACCACTTGTTACAGTACCCACGTCTTTGGGGTTGCCCTATTAAATTTTTCTCTCCACACAGGAAAATTGTTACCTTACTAGCACACATTACACTCACACAGATCTTTGTTTCCTTTCAAAACTACTGCACTTTCTTTCCAACATATTCCTGAAGAGTTACCACCTTGCTGCTTCTTTTGGAGGCTTGGCTGTTGTATGGACAGAGTGCCTGATGTTCACTCACAAATACACAGGCTGAAGCCTGAATAGCTCAATGAAAACAGACCATCTCACACATACACACAGACACACACACACTCAGGCACACAAGCAAAGACTGCATTAGCTTAACCACATGTATACACACACACACGCACACACACACAATCAAATGACTCATGCACACACACACATATGAAACTGTATAAAATGTTCAATTAACCATAGGCATATACACACACACACTTATGTACACACATACACGAAGAATACTATGTTTCATCACACACACACACACACACACACACACACACACACAGTAGAATGAATACGAAGTTTAATTTGCTCAAATGTAAAAATTCACTAATTATGCTCAGACTGCTGTAAAAGATGAGCATTCGTTGGCCCTGAGAAAAGAGAACTATGCTATTAACATTCAATGAACCATCAAAATCAAAATCCTTGCCAAACACCAAAAGGAAATTTTCTATCTAAAATTACGTTTAAATAACATACTTGTGCAAACTACTATCCGCCTATGCGGAGAAAACGGAACTTTTTACAACTATATGCTTTCCTTTATTGTTCTGTAGCATGCATATGTATACATGCAAGCACTTTTTTTTTTTTAATTAAAAAGTACCAAACAATCAAGTACCAAACTATCGAAATAAAAATCTGGACTTATCACAGAAAATCTGCACTTGCACTTTATTCACAGATTTGTCATTTGCTACTTCATTCATCAACATGCATCCTAGGTAATTAACTTCATTGTCTGTTGATCAATAAGACAATGTTCACCATAAAAGCTTTTTTTTATTTTATTTTATTCAATATTAAAAATAATCTTCCAACGGCAAATCATTCCCTATCCATAAAACTTAACGTCATGTTACATTTCATTACTACTGCTCTACAACTGGAGAACTCAGATTAAGATTTTGTCCCCAATGCACTTGGAAAATACAGATTTAGATTTCTTTTTAATACTGGTATTTTACTTCTCTCTCACCAAATTAATAACAACACTATACTAATGGTGCACAATTATTCTCTAAACACATTCACACATCCAGAGTGAGTACTTAGTCACTGTTCTCTGATGTTGCAAACAATAGTAGTGAAACCTATTTCTCAACACAAAATGTTTATGTTGATACAGTGACATACATTCTTCAGCATATATTCCAGCCACGCATGGGAAAAAGTCAGAAATGCACATATACACCACCTGACATATCATGATACACTTTGTCTTCATGATATGTCACCCACAGTACTCTCTCTCAGCTCCTTTCACATGCACAAATGTTTTTCCATAAACAACTTATTGGTCCATGGCACATGAACCAACTTTCCCATCCCATATGTCTTCCTTTGTCTTCCGATCCTTGCGTTTCTTCTCTGAAAAAGAAAGACAACATAACAAATAATAGTTTAAAAAAAATAAGCTGGTCTGTTCAGTTTCTGAGAACACAAGTCGTCAATGTTGGGACAGATAGTCACTTACATGTTTACAAACATTATGATTGTTTTTATAAACATATAATTTGTTTTATTTTCTTCTAAAGGTATAATCTGACTGTAACCATGCTATTTTCAGAAGTACTGTATTTGTTTCCCTTTTGGATGTCATTCTAAGGAGATGGAAACATACTTTTTTGATGCACAAAAACTATTAACATTGCTTTGAAATGCTGGAATAGTTATCTACAATCAAAGTAAATGGGAGAAAATCTCTGATTCACAATTCATATTCATTTTCCGTCACAAAAACGTTTATTTTGCTTCTGTATCTCACACAGTTTTTGTACTATAATTTTAAAATAATTATTACCCCTAAATACTCAAAATTCCCTGGCAAGGGGACAGCATTTTTTTTTTCTTTTAAATTTTTTTTTAACAAAATTCCCTGGCACTGAACCGGTTAATCAAGGTGGTGACAGACCACGGAAATGTTCAAATCGAAACTTATGATTCTGAGTAAAGGAAACTTTCCACAATAAGGATCTCAAATCAGGGAATCCAACAAACCAACAAGCACTTTGCAACTCACCACGAGCTTCCTTCAGCGCTTTCCGCTCCTCGTCTCGTTTCTCTTTCGGCACATTGGACTTCAAACCCAGAGCACCAGCCACCAAGCGCCGAGCTGCTACTGCAGATGTCTGGGGCCGTGGTTTGAATGGCTGTAAAAACTCTGTTAAGACAGACAACAAATTAATTAATTCATTAATTAATAGATACACAGAGACTGCAGCAGGTGAATCCAGTGCAGCAGTCTATTTGTACCCCTGTTAGTTTTTACCATGGGGTTCGATGTAGACAAGCCTGAAATAATCTGTGGGGAGTAAACTTCCAACCAGTCAGAACTGAGCCCCCTGGCTGGGTTTTGCCAAACAAAACTCAAGAGCAACTGGTCAATAAGGAGATTATGAAATAGATATTGAAAAACTTGCACCAATGATGAGAAGTTTTGTCAAGCAAATTAACAGAATTAAAATGCTCTGAAAATATACAAAGTAGATAATTAACAAAAACGATGTAACATTTATGATATCTCTCTTATCCTGGCCTCATTTAACTTTCAATCAAGACTGCCTGGAGCTAAAACAAAGCAAAAACATCTGACATTTGATGATATCTCTCTTACCATCACAGACTTTAGCCTTCAAGCGAGACTATCTCCAGCTAACTCATAGCAAAAACATTTTTTTTTAAAAACAACTAATATTTCATGATATCTCTCTTACCCTCACAGAGTTCAGCTTTCCAGCGAGACTGTCTGGAATTAAATCATAGCAAAAACATGTAAAAGAAGTAATGTTTGATGACATCTATCTTACCCTGGCTGCGTTTAGCTTTCAAGCGAGACTGTTTGGAGGCTTCACTCAACGGCTTCACCTTCATCATGGGATGGATCATCTTTAAGGCATCATTTGCTGCAACCATGAAAACAGAAATAATAACAATAACAGTAAAAGTATCTTTTAGAGCACTGAATCTTATGCACAGATAAATCAAAATGCTAGCACACCAGTCATTCACAGGCATGCTTAACTCTAACTCAATAAGATGAAAAATCAAAACGTATCAATACATATCAACAGAGAGCTACACGAACTGCAGACTTGGAAGAGGCAGGGGGCTGGAGGGAAGATTTTATTTTCAAATTAAAAGAGCATTAGAAAAGTGGAAACATGATTCAAAACAGGGACATTATTCTTGAAACTCTTCAACAGTAACTCATTTACTTGGTACATTGAGTTTTCTCCGTTACTTTTCACCACCCCCAGACCAACGATTTGCACAAGTTTTTTTGTTTTTTTTAAATTCGGAGTGATCAGGGTTTAAGACCCTGTTTCAGTACAGTCTTGTGCCCTTGGAAAAGGCACTTTACTCTGATTTTCCTCACTCCACCTGGGTATGAATGGGTACCTGAATTTAAGGAATGGTGGAATGGACTGACCCCCACTTTCCTACGCCCAGCCCTGGACACAGTGGATATAATTTCACTACGCCGATGGCCGTAAAAGTCTATGGGATTTTAAAACATTTTTTTGAATAAATAAATCAGATTAAGTTCTTGCAGGTTAGGTAATTAGGTAATGTTATTTGCAAAAACTAAATAATGACCTTTGCAATCATGGTGTACTCCTGCAAAAAAACTTGCATTTTGGTGTCATGAACATGAATAAAACACAGACAGTCAGGTCAATACAAGGCTTGTCATTCACACACAGAGGAGAGAAATCAACTCTGATTAGTTGTTTTCCACAGTTCCAAAGTCAATGATGCTATCATTACCTCATGGGGACAATGCAGTATCACACTATCAATTCTAAATACTTCCGATTCTGATTCCTGATTAAAAATGTCTGTACTAAATTGGTGTAAACTGGACATTCCTAATCAGGAACGTATAGGCAAACAGAGTTAATGAGAATACAAAAAACAAAAGGTTGATGACCATACCTGCAATTGCACTTGAGAAGACACCCAGAGCATGAGTATCATCCACCCATTTGATATCAAACCCACGGTTCCTGAAGATGTAAAAAGGTAAACTTTCAATAACAGAAAGAAGCTGGTCATGGATATCATAATCAATCAAGCTTCAGTAGAAAAAAGAATAAAATCCATGAAAAATAGAGAAGCCCTAGCTTATCACTGAATACACTGCTTACGTTTCATTTAATATAGTGTACATTTCTCAGTTATTGTTTTGTTTTTTCTCAAGTAATCAAACTACTGGGTGGCTTGGAAATATATTTCTCAATTATTGGGTTTTTTTTAATGTAATCAAGCTATTGGGTGGCCTGGAAATGGAAGAAAAAGCTTATACAGGATCATATGTAACAGGGGTTGTGCAGTGGTAAAATGGTTTGAGGCCCATTTTACAATAAAATTATCATTTTCTATTATCATACATTTTCCAAGCCATAAAAATGATAGCTTTCAAAGGAAGATCTGGTAGGCACTTTTCTATTCACACCTGTAAATATATATAAACATTATCAAAGGTCACTGGTGACTGACTTACATGAACTCCTTGAATGCAGTCAGCAAATCAGCAGTCTGAAAGGATGCTGGGAAATCGCTGATTTCTATCACATGTCCGTATGCTGTTAAACAAAACAAAACAAACCCAGATGGATGACTTCAGCTAAAAACTTCAGACACAATCAACAATTAATGACAAAACAGCAGAGAAATGTTCCAATGAGTCCATTCAGCAAAATTTTTTCTTTAAATTTTTTTTTTTTTTTTAAGGGGAAAAACACTGCATTAAAAACATCTCAAAAGAACAAAATGTACATGAATCTAAACGGATATCAAAATGATGCATAAAACTCAAAGAGGGCAGCATGTTCAAAAAGCCTGCATGAACTCCAGATCTGTTCAGAAAAACAAAATGGCCAACTGTTCACTGACTTCAAATTTAGATAAACTGAAGAATTATTTTTTATGTGGCCTTTGCCTGACTACTTGATTTGAAAAACGCTACCCCCAAAACTTCATAAATTTATCCTTTTTTGTACAACATACACATCTGATCATTCAAAAACCCATCTCATCTTGCCTCTACCTACCCCTTCATCACTTTTCTGCATCTGCTATTTTATAAACAGCTGACAATAACAGGAACTTTTATTTTTTCAGAAATGATCTACAACTGTAATAACATTTCATAACTTTTTTTTTTAAATATACAATGGCTATCATGAACATTAGCGAGACATTTCAAAACCCATACCCCCACTCCCCAGTGCAAATCAGTTTTTTTAAAGTTGGCGAAAAGCTAAAATTGTGGTTGGTTTTTGATGCTTCTTCCCCTTCTTTATGGAAAATGAAGACATCAGTCATGATCAGAGCTTGGATTTACTTGTATTTTTTGTTGCTGTTTTTTTGTTTCTTGAAATAATAGTTTTCTTAACAGTTCACAAATAAGGTTATACTTCTTTTATTGAAAGCTCACAAATAAGCTCAAGTTTTATCAAGCAAACATCTTACTCACCAGATACATCCAGGTCAGGGCCTTTTACCATGTAGTCCAAGTAGTTAATGGGTTTGGGGATTTTAGTAACTTCCACTTCACCAACATATGATGTCAGCTGAAACCGGCAAAACCTTATCAGAATTTCTTTGCTACACTATATTTCATACGCATTCATACACATGCATATGCACATGCTCTCTATCTCTCTCTTGCACACAAATGGACACACAAGTATACACATGCAGCAAAAAATCTTAACACTACCTGAATATAAATGTTTTTTTACCCCAAGAATGTTGATATATAAAAGCAATATAATGATAAAACAAAGAACGAAAATAATGCAATGAAATTAAGCAGAATGTCATATAAACAAATATATGGCTTTTATAAAAAAAAATCAAAAGAGCCCACAAACATGATTATGTTCATCAACCTGAAGAGTGCTTCATACATAATGAGACAAGAGAGGCAAGGCCTTCAAGACTCACTTGTGATACACTTTTTTTTAAAAATATAATCGTTAAAATGTGTTCTGTATTTGTTATCATAAAGCTTCAGGTTAAAAGAAAAAGAAAAAGAAAAAAGAAAAAAAAAAGTCCTAACAGCAGATTCGAACCCCGTGTGTTCGGGTGAGAAGAAACTGTCTTACCCATTACACTATCATGGCTCCTTAACTGACGTTCAAAAATATAACATTTAAACATGCTTTTTTAAAGGGCAATAAATCGATTGTGGTATTCGCAGTGAGAACGCTGTTTAAATCATTATTCTGGTGTATCTTGGGCATTCAAAAAATCTTTAAGGGCAATTAAAAATTCTTTTTAAGTCCGCGGTAAAGGAGACATGGCTATCGCCGCAATCACACTGCAACATTTAGCTGTTTTCTCTGGATCTAGATAGATGTACAAGTTTAGTTACACCCTGTTGACACAGTCGATTCAATTTCTCTTTTATGTTCATTCTAGTATTATAGTTTTAAAGTCGATATGAAAATTGAGTATTTTGTTAAAGTAATAACATGTAGAGCAAGTACAAGTACTTCTAAACGTCGTATGAAGTGAAAAGGACTTCATTTTGAGAAAAGTCAAGACTGGAAATATTTATGGTTCATCAATTCAAGGGTATTAACTCTCATGATTTATTATTTTTAACTGAATTCCGACTGATTCTGTGGATATTTTTATGGCAGTTTGGGGCATAATCCAGTAAGTGATGAGGCGTTCACAAATCTTTCTCTGAATAAATATTTAACGGTCTCCTTCTCCAACTTTCCATCATATGTTATCGTGCATTGTCCATTGAATATAGGATTGAACGGGTAGGTCAACAACTTGAAACAAAATGGCGTCGTTCACGTTCGCGAAGAATATGAGCACGCGCTTTGAATATGTATAAATATGTGCACGCAATTGATTTTTGCCCATGACCTTCAGGGCTCAGCCAATAGATCTATAAAGTCCACTCATCGTATTGATTTTAGTATTTTCCGAAAAAGACCACTTGGGCGAATGAACGTAGTGAAAGCCCTGTACATTGAGAGTAAAACACACAAGCTTTTTATGCATCGAGTATAATTTCAAAATGTAATGTTTAAGATGAGAAAGATCAGTTTAAAGCAAATTAAGCCTCCTAACATTAATTACAGATTAATTTCCCTTTTTTACTATCTGCATCAAAGACATGCTTAGCAAAAGAAGTTCCTGTTTGAACCAAAAAATAGTAAAATGACTGCTCTAGTTGTTGTGTCAGAATATCAGATCAAAGTGCCAAGTTTAGAGAATGAAAAAAATATAAATATAACAGTAAATTCAATTTGCATATAATTTGGTTTCTTTTTTTTCTTTTTTTGTGCCCATCTCAGAGGTGCAATATTGTTTTAAACAAGATGACTGGAAAGAACTGAATTTTTCCTATTTTTATGCCAAATTTGGTGTCAACTGACAAAGCATTTGCAGAGAAAATGGCAATGTTAAAGTTTACCATGGACACACAGACACACACAGACAACCGAACACCGAGTTAAAACATAGACTCACTTTGTTTACACAAGTGAGTAAAAAATGAGGAAGACTGCCAACTGACTGACTGATCAATCTGTTAGCTTTTCTTTTTCTTTTTTGAAATTTCATTTATTCTATTTTTATTTCTGCCTTCACCTCTACACTCCATCTCGTTCACTACGATCAGCTTCAGATCCACTCTATTTACGCAAACCCAGATTCAAACTCTCGAATGTTGGCTGCCGTTCTTTCTGTCTCTGGACCTTGCAATTGGAATGAACTTCCTCTTTCGTTTCGTCAAGTCTCCACACTCAGCTCTTTCAAGTCTGGCCTTAAAACCCACCTCTTGCCAAAACAGCCTCCCTTCCCTGCCTCTTCCTTGTCTTCAGTTTTTCCAGTTTTGGATTTGTGCGTGCATGGGAGTGGCTGGTGCGAGAGCGCTTTGGTTCATCTATGCACAAGATTCAGCACTATATAAATACCATTATTATTATTATTATTTCTTTATTATCATTATTATCATTAGTAGAACTAGTAGTATCATTATTATCTTTTTTTATCATGATAAAAGAAATACAGAACAAACAGAAATTCATGTCACCTCTTCCATTGTCGCAGCAGCCAGACAGTCACCATTGTCATCAAACATCTTGTCCCACGAATCCTCCTCCTCCTCTTCCTCACCTCCTGCTGCCTCTGCCGACTTTTCACTGGACTCTCCTCTGTGAGCAGTCATGTCTCCTGAAACCCCGGACTCTGTTACTGACACAATGGCTTCACCACACACACTCACACTGTCCATGTCCTTCACTTATCATATCTGAACTTTGTTCATCACCAGTTTCCACGGACAAAGCCTCTAAATTCACACTACCACCTTTACTTCCACCTAAAACAGTTGTTTCATCTTGTGGTTGTTCAGTCAACTTTCTCTACAGCCTTATTTTTACCTTGTTCAGTCACTTTAGTATACTCTTATTCCATTGCTGTTTTGTCTGTGTTGCTCGGTCACTTTACTGCATAATGAGTACACTATGACTCCTGAATCAGAGAATCCAACAAACACTTTCCAACTTACCATGAGCTCCCTTCAGCTCTTTCTGACCCTTGTCCCGTTTCTCTTTCAGCGCACTGGACTTCAAACCCAAAGCACCAGCCACCATGCGCCGAGCAACGACAACAGAAGTCTGTGGCCGTGGTTTGTCCTCTGTTCAGAGAGAGAACACATTAATCGATTCATTATATTAAAGGATGTACAGTATCTGCAGCAGATGAATCCATGTAGCAGCCTATTCATACCCCCATTAGTTTCTACCCTGGGAAAAATGTAGACAAGCATGAAATAACCCATCGGGAATAAACTCATTCCCCCCCACCCACCCCCAGGCTGGATTTGCCCCCCATCCCCACCCCTCTTCATAATGAATATGGAGTTATTGTAGGCTAGCTTGAAATGACCTCTTGGGGTAAATTTGGCCTAGTTAGATTCAAACACGGATTATCAAGTCAGAACTCTCCCATGATTACTTCCATTAGGTTATATTATGGAGAATGGGGGGGATTGGGGATGAGGGACAATAAAAGCTAGCCAAGACTCCCCTTCCTTTTTTTATATTTAGATTAAACCTGTAGAAAGGAAACCTTGGGGGGGTCATCCAACAGAATCAGAGAATGATCCTCGGGTAAAACCTAGCAGGGTATAGTCTGAGGCTGTTAGCAGTGTTACACCAGCTATGGCTGTGTATGGAGGACTCAAGAAGGATGGCATGGAAGTAATGCCACTGAAATGGAGCATATGTTGAGGGAGCAACAACAAATGTTTAGTATCACAACATCAGAAAACGAATTTTTATAAAACAAGATGATATTTTCTGTTTGATCCAATTTGAATATTTCTGAAAGCACAGTGTATTACTATCTGTTGTAGTAAAACACTCGAGCTATTAAGCATTATTTAAAAATTATAATGTATTTGTTGTGAAGGATTATGCTATTTAAAAATGTCAATCATACAGAATTTTGCTTCACTTGAAAACAAACCCTAACTCAATAAAACTTTCAAATATCAGATTAATAAGAACAAACTCAAGAGCAACTGGTCAGATTATCAAATACTAAAAAGACATTAAAAAATATTAAACTTGCACCTTAATGTGTAGTTTTGTCAATGCAAGCAGAGTAACAGAATCAAAATGTTTTGAAATTACACAAACTACACTGATAACAAAAACAAAAAAAAGGATGAAACACCTTATGATATCTCTTACCCTAGCTCCATTTAGCTTTGATCAAGACTGTCTGAAGCTAAATCATAGCAAAAACAAAAAAAACAAATGAAAAATTTGATGAGATCTCTCTTACCCTGGCAGTGTTCAGCTTTCAAGCTAGACTGTTTGGAAGCCTTCTGCTCTTCAGCTGAAGCATTCAGACAGTCACCACTGTCATCAAACGTCTTGTCCCAGGAATCCTCGTTGTCTTCCTCCTCCTCACCTCCTCCACTTGCTCCTGCTGCCTCTGCCGACTTTTCACAGGATTCTTCAGTGTGAGCAGTCATGTCTTCTGAAACCCCTGACTCTCTTACTGACACTATGGATTCACCACATACACTCACACTGACCGAGTCACCAGCTACATGTGCTTCGCTTATCAAGTCTGAACTTTTTTCATCACCAGTTTCCATGGATGACGTCCCTAAATTCACACTTCTGCTTTGACTATCACCCAAAGCAAAGCTTTCTGTAGTCGTTTCATCTTGCGGTTGTTCAGTCATTTCTGTATACACTTGTTCTGTTGCTGTTTTGTCTCTGTGTTGCTCTGTCATTTCATTGCGTAATGAGTCTGTTGCGTCTGTGCTAACCAATACTGTTCCTGTCTTGTCAATACTGTCTTCAGGTTCCACAACCACTGCACTGCCCTCCGCTCCAATTTCAATTGTTTCTTCGGTGAGGACGGCAACACCGTCATGCAATGCTTCTGTTGCCTCTGAATTTTCCTCTGACCCCTCTACCACTTCAGAGGGTTCCGAGTCTGAAACACTGTTTTCCTTTATAAGCTGCTCAGATTTTTCACTGCACAATGATTCTGCCATGCTCACTTCTTGAAAATCCTTAGTATCCTCTTTCACAGACAACCCAGTCACTTCAGAACACAGTGTCTCCGTTGCGGTTCTTGCTGTTGTACCCACTGTTTCTGAACTTCCAGTTGCCAGAGAGTCTCCAGTTCCCTCAACAACTCTGTTGTCTGTGTTTTTGTGTTTCCTGTCCTGCTTTGTTCCTTTGGAACTGCCACTGTGGTTTTCTTTACTTCTGAGCGCTTTCGGCACAAACAGCTGTTGTTCTGGCCTTTTAGATCGGGCACGTCTAGGAAAAAAAAAAAAAAGTTTCAACCACTGATAACATATACAGAAAACATGAACAATGAATATGTACAATTAAAGATTGAAAAAGCAGCAAAACGTAATGCTGTGAAAAACATGTCCTGAAATACTTCAGAAGTATTAAAATAGTACTATCATTAGGAGTCAGATAAATCACCATTCTCTTTTTTTATGATACAATGGCTTTTTTCCCCTTCATATTACCAAAAAAAGAAAAAAAGTTTTCAAAAAACTATCCAAGCAGAGATAATGAATAAATGTGCGTATCATCAGAAACATTTTACCGATTCATTTGTTCACTCTCACAGTTAAAAACAGGGGTGTGGGGGTGGGTAATTAATACAAATACAGAAAAAATTATAAAAGAACTAAAAAGGGACTGGAAAAAAAAAGGGTATGTGCATATACAAAGCACAGAAACAACAACCAGCCAACCTACCCCATACAAATTCCTTGATGAACCTTGACATGACCAGAGCAATACTAGTTCATTATCAATTAAGGCAAGAATGGGAACATTTGAATGTGTTCTTTGTCTGGTTGCCAAGTTTGAACCGGCTTAGTTTTTATTTCTTTGAAAATGTGAACATAGCCATCTCTGGTGTGTTGTTGGTAAGGTTATGTATTTAATGATAAATGATAGTGGTAATGCAGTGGTAAAACACCTACCCTCTACCAGTCAAACGAGGCGACCGCTTTGCTTCTTCTGGATCTCCAACGTCCCCCATGGCGCCTGGCCTGGAGGAGGGCCTTTCCTTTCTCCTCCCTCTTCCCCGCCCTCTGGCACCCTGCTCTTGCTGGCTCTGGTCTTGCATCACAGACTCCTTTCTGTAGAGACACACGATTTCAATCACTACGATTTCATTTTCATGGACATGTGAAGGCGCAGGCTGTTCCATATATTTATATATAGGCTGCACCACACACATTAAAAAATAGAGCAGAGGCCTGATGTGATTGTTTCCTTGATAGCCAGAGGAAAGAGACGGACGAAGGGAAGAGACTGAGAGAAAAAGTGATACATGTATAAGTGTTTTCTTGATCTAAAATAACAGACAGAAGAAAGACAGGGAGGAAGGGGAAGACCGGCACACATGCACCAGTATTAAGGTTTGGTTCAGGACACCATGGGTCATTTGACCAGTTCACCACAAAATGAATGGATCATTTTCAAAATTAATAGGTCAAGAAAGACAACCTCTTATTATTGCCAATGGCACCCTCATCTGGCCACCACACCCCCAAAAATTTGTAACTCAATTCTTACTTTGTCCATCACACTCGTTGGTATGTTACTATGTGAAATGGGTTGTGTGTGTGTGTGTGTGTGTGTGTGTGTGCGTGTGCGTGCGTGTATGAGCAACAACAGTAAGATTACATTTATATTTTTGAGAGTTTCAAACTGCAATCATTGTTTTGCCGGAGAATAAGACAAATCTACAAAAGCCCTTTTAGAATGACAGTTTGTATGAAAAATTAGTCAAGTGACTGACTGGCTGCTAAACTGATGAATCAATTCATAATTGTATGCGTCAATGACCGGTGATGGACATAAAACCTAAACCCTGCACACAAACACACACATAATGAAAACAAGTGATATTCCTCTTGGCTTCAATCACCAATATGTGTGACCGGACATTTAACAAAATTCCTCTTCTTCCTCCTAAAAACAGTAAACACTCTGCCGCCAATTCCAACAGTGTTATGAGACCCTCTCTGTGAATGCATTAAATTTTTATGTGTGTATGCATTTGTGTGTGTATTTGTGTGCAAATGCACGCATGTGAGAGAGAATTTGTAAAAATACCTTTTCACAACAGCCTGTAAACAGACAAAAGTCCGACGCTCGTAGCCCTGTCCAAGAGAAAAGGTAGTCAGCTGATAGAAGCGGCTAACTATCTTGTGGACTAAAAACCTGTAGTACTTATTCAGACGTGGGAAAACCAAAACCCTGCAAAAAGGAAATAAACAAAATTATTATTACTGACATCAAAGCAATGACAATAAGTAAATAACAGACGCATGTTCAATACAAACATTTTCTAATTTTTCTTTTCTTTTTGGAGAGGTACCACACATTCAAAGAGTTTACAATACCTGTATAGATTCAACAACTTTAACAAACAGTTCTTTGCTAAAGTTATATTTTCTTCTTCTTTTTTTTCTTCTTTTCTCTCTTTTTTACTGAAGAGGTACCACACATTCACAGAGTTAATAATAATAATCATACTTATATAGCGCTGAATCTTGTGCAGAGACAAATCAAAGCGCTTTCACACCAGTCATTCACACGCATGCATAACTCTAAAACTGGAAAAACTGAAGACAAGGAAGAGGCAGGGAAGGGAGGCTATTTTGGCAAGAGGTGGGTTTTAAGGCCAGACTTGAAAGAGCTGAGTGCGGACACCTGGTGAAGAGGAAGAGGAAGTTCATTCCAATTGCAAGGTCCAGAAACTAAGAAAGAATGGTGGCCAACAGCAGAGTGTTTGAATCTTGGTTGTATAATACACACCAAAGATTCAACAACTTAAAACACTATTTTCTTTCACCTACAATTAGCTTTTTCTGGAGAGTTACCACACACTCACCTCACAGAGTTGTACAATACATAGTAAAGATTCAACTAATTTAACAAAAATTACAAAAAAATTATAACTAGCTTTTCATTACTTTTTTTAAATTTTATTGTACAATACAAACAACATAGTAAAGCTTCAACAGCTTAACCAGTTCAGTGCCTTTAAGACGTCAGCTGACGTCCTACAAAAAATGTTGCTATGTACCATCAAGATGTCCACCGATGTCCTGCATCTGTTCCGATTTTTCCTTCATCAGAGTATTATTCAATAAACACAAACAAATCTGAATGGTCAGCTTAATGTGTCTGGATTATAAACCTACTAATTAAATACGCATACATCAGGTGGGGGGTCCCTTTCTTCATGATAATGTTTTGCTAACTGGGCTCCGTTGAGCACGCCTAAAGAGTGGGTTTGCATCATATGCAAAAATAATGTCTGAAATTTTGTCCAGCTGAGACAGTGGTCCCATTCAATGGATTTACACACCTGTGCAGACGGAGCAGATGATTATGCATGGTAATAATGATGCAAGATGCTTCTATCTTTGATGATTGGTTTGAACAGTGACAAAACTGACAGCAATTTTCAACCCTTTGTCCAGTCCATCAATTTTTAGCAGGTGACAATGATTTCCAGTACGGGTGAAGTTCATTTCATTTCCATTCATTCTCCTGCCCGGGATGGGCGTAGAGGAGACATGAGGGACGATTCCGTAGTCAGACGACGCCATCCGGTTCTATCTTCTGCCTGTCGTATCAGCGTAGCGCTATCCATATTGGTCCATTCCTTGATGTTGTCCATCCAGCATTTGGCTTGCCTCCCTCTTCGCCTACCACCCTCTAGCGTTCCCTGTAGAACTGTCTTTTGCAGTGAATTGTGGCGTGTACTTTCACATAATTTGAGAAGAGGGGAAGGAGACAGAGTGGAGCAGTGTTGGATGATATGTTGAAGACCAGACAGAAGGTGGCGGAAAGGAGTGCATCCATGACTTCAGTGAACTGTCTTTCACTGTGTTCATCTGGCAGGTACTGGATGTATATGTCAATCATCCACAATTTTCATGAAACCTGGAGTTGACAGTGGATGGGAATCTTGCAATTCTTTTTTTTCATGCTTTTTGTCACTAATTTGTTGACCAACTCCTTTGTAGAGCAGACAATCCAGATGCACAGTTTTTTTGTTGTTTTTTTTGGGGGGGGTTTAATCAGCTCAATTGCAATCAGGAGGGGAAAGTATCATCAAAGAGCTTCCCCCTCCAAACCGGGAATACTCTTTGGTGTAAAAAAAAAAAAAAAAAAGAAAGAAAGAAAAAAAAAGAAAAAGAGAGGCTTGACTGCTCAGTTTCTGAGAACATAATTGATTTTTGTCTTGAAAGAACCCTCGTTTATCACTGGTGTAACAGTCATTCACTTACATGTTCACAAGCGTTGTGATTGTTATCATAAATATATAACCCGTTTTATTTCTTCTACAGGTATAATTTAACTATAAGCATGCAATTTCCAGTTGTATTTTGTTTGTTTTCTTTTTGGATGTCATTCTTTGGAGGTGGAAATACTTTTTTTGTGCAGAAAAATTATCAACATCACTTTGAAATGCCTGAAGAGTTATCTAAAATCAAAATAAATGGAGAAAAAGCTCAGATTTCGAGTCCATATTCATTTTCCATCACAAAAAAACCCAAACATTTACTTTGCTTCTGTATCTTGCATAAGTTTTGCACTATGTTTTGTTGTTTTGTTTTTTTGGGGTTTTTTTATGTTTTATTCCTGATTCCTCAAAATTCCCTGGCAAGAGGAGAGCACCTTTTTTTTCTTTTTTCTTTTTTTTTATACAAATTCCCTGGCACTGAACAGGATGAGCAAAAATTTCTTTAGCTTAAGCCACATCTCTCTTTTTTTTTCTTCTTTTTTTTTTCAAACTGGAAAGGTGCCACACTTTCACTGAGTTGGATAATATCAACACAAAGTAAAGATTCAACAACTGAAACCTCTTAGTATGAAGATTTCACAAGTGATTTTAAAACACAAATGACAGATCTGATTGAGAGAGATCTATATCAGTATATGTGTCAATGATGGATGTCTAACATACCATTAGTCTTTTCTGGACAGAACCAGTACGTTTTGCACATAGACATGTCTGTTTTGACAAGAGAATACAATTAACATAGGAAGCATGGGTCTCAGATTCAAGTTGTGTAAGGACCAGGATTCCCACTCTGATAGTGTCCTGTAGGTTGAGCACTAGTCTTTTAGATGGAACCATAAACTAGGTTCACATGCAGCATGCACATGGCACAAGCAAAAAGTACCCACAAGAAAAGTGATTTGTCCCTGGCAAATGTATGAACCAGGATTTTTATCCTGTCCCTCCACTGGACATTTTGTGGTGGTATGGGTGCTTGTCTTTCAGATGAGACGATAAATTGAGGACCTCTGTGCAGCATGCAATTAGCGCACATTAAAGAGCCCATGACAAAAAGGATTGTCCCTGGCAAAAATTCTGTACAGGCATGCACTTTGATAGTAAAACAATAACTTGGAGGCTGAAAAAAAGAGATGCTGTACTGCGGTGACCAACTCTCCCTGGGGAAAATCGCCAGAAAATAAAACAGACATCTGTTGTGACAAAAAGCAATGCAATATACAGATACAAAGATGAGGAAAAACTAGTCTAAAAGCATTTTCTTGCTGAAACAGCCCATACATAAAGAAGAATAATAATATTAGCAATTATAACAATAAAAAGAGAGTGAAGCAGGGCTAATGGAAACTCAGTTTCCTTGGCACAGCATCACAGAAAAGCCTGCTCAGAGGAATTCCAGTGAAAACAATGAAAGGAAGAGAGGAGACAACAAGCAAGACAACGTGTAAAATCCCAGAACACAAAATTGTACATCATTCTTATTATCACTCCACCATCTGCTACCTCCAAACATCAACTTTAATATCAAATAATTCACCGTTTGAATGTGGCCTGTGGCATAAACCAGGCCACATCTGAAAGGACGAGGTCCACAAAGTGGCTGTCATGTTCGTTGAGATAGCGGTCGTCTATAACGTGGGCAGCCAGCTTGCTTTTCTAGAATGCCACCAAACAGCCACTGTCCACACAGTGGAAGCATTAACAGAATTACCCATAGAGACAAGACATCTATTTCTAAAAAGTAAACCATGCACTTCCACTCATACATTTTGCTGGGATATTGACTATTGTACTGGGGGTATCAGGCTGGGGCGTCTTACTCAGATTTTCACATCATTCAACACAAGCAACTTGCTGCTATTGCTGCTGCTTGACTGCCTTGATAATCAGAGTAATTCAGCATTCACATATCACTTTCATTTTCAATCCCAATATATTAATTTAGACGCATGGCAATATCCACAATTTTCCCCCCACTCCATCAGCCACACAGGGAATTGGAGGGGAAGAAATGTGGATGTTGCCAAGCACATCAACATGGACTGTTTTGTAAACAGTTTTTCAAACTATCTTACAGTTACAAATTGTCAAGGGCTGAGGTCCGAAACTTAGTTGTCAAACTACAAGTTGTAATAAAATTTAATTCAAATGCTGTAACTTGTTTGTAACTTTAAGTGTTCTATATATTTCTACAGTTCTAGTCTTTGTTGCAAGACTTATTCAGTCTGAACACTATAAATACAATTAAAAAGAAAACAAATTTGTAGTGTGAGGATAAACATTAAATCCCAACCAGCTATTCCACTCCCAACTTGTTTTGCTGCCTTTAAGTCACGAGATACACTGTATGAAATCATATTTTGCTATAACTTGTATAAGGTAAAAATAAATGGCAAACAACTGAAAGCAAAATTTTGTATCTGGCCTTCTAGATTTGCATAAGGACTTTTCCCTTTTCTGTAACATTTTCAAATTCATGAAAATTGAAATGACATTAAATAATTAATCATGTGTGAAAAAAACAAAAACAAAAAACAACAACACTTTCTAAGATGGTTAAACTGAGGAAAACAGTTGTTACATATAACTTTGTACTGTACTCAAATGATTTTTAGGAACATGTGGATCACAAAACAAAAGATATACTCTCAACAGTATGTTATCATTCAATGTTGAACTCAAGACTAAAGAGTAAAAGACTAACTCAAACTAAGGCAAACTAAAGTCAACAGACTCAAATTCAAAAGATACAATGGCGAACTTAATTATGGGCACAAACCAGACATGACTACAGGCAAACACTTATGATCATTTGTAGACCAGTGTCCTCCTATAGTCAATACTGTGTAGTCATCGGCGATAGCCTGAACCTGAAGGCTGAACAGAAAGTAACCACAAAGGAAGTTTCAATTTCAAGGACTGAAGTGTCACTCAGTCGGTTGTCAATCCAAATGATATCTATATTCTGTATATAAAAGCTACACATTTGGATGAGCAGATACCTGACCTACGCACAGACCCAAGGCGCTGTTCAGGCGTCGAGAGCCCACCATGTAATGCATGGAAAAGTTTATACAACTTACCAAGAAAATAGAAATTTATGGAATCCGGAATCGCTCAATCAAACAATGACTGAAATGACAGTTCAAAACCGTTCCACTGATGACCCGAATATGACTGGACACCCCTGTTAACAGTTGAATCTAATATGACGTGTGCTAAAAACACTTGCGGATAACTCACCAGACTCAACATTGACAAGGGTTGAACGACTTCTCACAAAACTTGTCACAACGCTCATCTTGAACGTGCCTGTAACAACTTCCGGTTGTTTACAATAAAGGGGCATCTTTTTACTGGGATATCCTTCTTGTCTGCTGCTGCTCTGTGAATGAGAATCAGAATAAAGTATGATTGACTATGAATACAATAACCCGTTATCAATTCTGCTTCATTCATGAAACCGCCACAATCATCTTACCGATTACTCTACTCATATGGATGTTGTGTGAAGACAGAAATCCATGACAAACAAGAAAGACCTGGACAGTAAACAGACTGTTTCAGTTTCAGTTTCTCCAATATACGCTGCACCACGTCCGCTAGGAAGATGCCTGACAGCAGCATAACCCAACGCGCTTGTCAGGCCTTTAGTGCATGCATATATATTTGTGTACCTCTCAGAGTGGATTTCTTTTGATATAATTTTGCCAAACTGAGGATGATCCCTTCATAGTCTCCGGCTGCAACCTTCCTCCTGGACAATACTCTGAATATGTAAAATAATGACTGAGTAAATGATGATAGTGAATGGATGATAATATATTAATTCCTAAAACCATACTGTGAATAAGATTCAGTAACACCTTGATACCTAGAGAAACGATCAAGACAGGTGATCAGTGCCTGTGATGCATACGGCGGATTACACTGCAAGCAGAACAGGTATAATTTCAGTTTCTGAAGGAGGTGCCAGTTACTGTATTCGGACAAATCCATATACGATATGCGATAAGATAAATAAATAAAAATGAAAAAAAAAAAAGATGAAAAAAGGAAGAAAAAATGAAAAAATGTTTATATATATAAGGTTATCGGCCGCAGCTACTTTCGTTTTCTCCGCGGCATTGGCGGGTAGTAGTTTGCACAGGACAGGAATGTCAGACCCCTGCCGGAGTCTGCACTGGTGGGTCACGGCAAGTATGTTACTTAAACGTAATTTTAGGAAGAAAATTTCCTGTATATAAGTGCAATGAATACTGAATTGCGATTGCGAAATTAGCATTCCCTTTTTCATTACGAAAAGAAGCCTGCTCAGTGGAACCACGTCAGTAAACTGACGCAAAATTGGTTGTTTATTTTCTTCTGAAACAAAAGAACATTACAATAACAAAAAGCTCACCAGTCTAACATACATACTACGATTGGATACTATAAAAACAAAAGTTTCTTCTAAAGTGACTTGCATTCATGGTAATGTAATTACCCCCCTGCATATCATGTCATGTAATTTTATATTAATGCGAACTGCTGAAAAAATTTCGGTCATTCAGTTTCTAAATCTGCAGCTGATGATGATAATGATATGAGTACTTATATAAGGCCTATCCGTTTTCGTTCGGAGACCAAACTCTAAGCGTTTTACAAACATAGAGTCATTTGCACAACAGGCTGCCTACCTGGGTAAAGCCGGACTGACAGCTGTCATTTGGGCGCTCGTCATTCGTTTCCTGTGTCATTCAATCAGTTTTCAGTCACACACACACACACACACACACACACACACACACACACACAGGGAGGGGATCATATTTGCCGGGACTTGAAGCCTTCCAGGGTGGGGCTGAGGGCAACCTCAACAGGAAGGCTCGGTTCCAATCGGATATTGTCCTGGGGAAGAAGGACTTCTGTCTGCATAGAGTCCTGCAGTTGGGAGGATATGTTGCTGGATGCGACCGTCGGGTTCCTTTGGGTGCACAGGGGTTCTGGGAGGGTTTGTGGCACGTGTTATGATGAGGCTTCCGTTGTGGAAGTTATAAACGTTCTTCTCCTTCACTCTGTGAGGGGGGAACCACTGAAGGGTCTCCAGCATATCTTGTACACAGGAGGTTTTCCGGCGTTGGATCGTTTCCAGTTTCTTGATGCCCTTCTTTATGGAGTGATCCCACACAGAGCTGGGATATTCAAGGGTTGGGCGGACAAGTGATAGATTGGCTTGCTGCTTGATGCGCTGGGATCCTACCTTCAGGTTCCTTCTCAGCAGGCCAAGAGTCTTGTTGGCATGGTTGGAGACATTGGAGATGTGTGGGCTCCAACTGAGGTCAGAAGTGATGGTGACGCCAAGGTACTTAGACTTGCTGACTGTATCGAGGGTGCGGCTCCAGAGAGTGTAGTTTTTAGGTAGGGGGTTCCTCTTCCGGCTCACTCGCAGTGTCTGGCATTTGTCTGGATGAAAGCTCATGAGCCACCTCTGCTCCCACTCTGCGAGGCGGTCGAGATCCTTCTGGAGGGCTTGCTGATCTCTAGTGGAGGAGACAGTTTTGTGGCACAGTGTCATCAGCAAAGAGACGAGCAGTGGAGGACAGTCCAGTCGGCATGTCGTTGATGTAGAGTAAGATTAGGCTAGGCCCAAGAACAGAGCCTTGGGGGACTCAAGACTCCACAGGAACAGGACTGGAAATAGACTGCTGTCTATCCGAGAGGAAGTTCTTTATCCAGGTGTGTATTTTTCCTGTAATGCCCATGGAATGGATCTTGTGGAGCAGGAGGGAGTGACAGACCTTGTTGAACGCCTTGGAAAAATCCATAACAAGAGTGTCTGTCTGTTCAAGGTTTACGGATAGCTCGTCTACAAGTCCAATGAGCTGGCTTTCACAGGATCGCTGTGTGCTTACAGTAGGGGAGTCTGACAGAGGATATGTTGCTAGGCCGGTTCTAGAGGTGAACTCTTCTTTGCTGCAGGTGATCTTCGGACTGAGAGCTGAGTGAAATTGCTGGTTTAGTACTTCAGCTCGCTCTTTTGCTCCTGTGACAAGTCTGCCGTCTTTCTTTAGTGGAGCTACGCTTGCAGCCTCAGTGCGTAGAGCTTTGATGTGTGCCCAGAACTTCTTGTTTGTTGCTGGCTTCTCATCTGTGCTGTCCTTGAACATGTTCTTGGTGTGTGCCCAGTAGGAACGGCGCAGGCTTCTTTGGACATTGTGTTTCCGCTTTTTCAGTTCGGTTCGCACTTCTGGGTTTCCGGTCTTTTTCCACTGTTTGTACACTTGGTCTCGTCGTCGGATCATCTTCAGGGTTGCATAGTCTACCCAGGGCTTGTTCTTTTTCCCGCCTATGGTTCTTTGGGGGATATGCTTCTCTGTCATGGAGGCGATACCTTCTTTCAGCGTTTGCCAAAGCTGCTCTGTGTCAAGCTGTCTGTATCGAAGGATTCCAGCACAGAGCGAGAGAGTTCAACTGCACTGGATTTGAGTGAGGGCCAGTTTGCTTTTGAATACTGGGGGACTTTGCACTTTGGCGGGTGTTGATAAGCAGGGTTGGTGTCAAACTCCACGTAGACGATATCATGGTCGGAGAGTCCAGGGAGGGGCTCAATCCGAGGCACTATGGAAGGATGACTCGTGAGGAAGAGGCCGAGAGTGTTCTCTTCTCTTGTGGGGAATGTGACAAGCTGTTCGTAACCAGCGTCATTTCAAGAAAATGGCTGTGGATTTCTACACACCTAGCTGGGCTTTTCAGTGTCTTTGTGGTCCATTCAAAGGAAGGGAGATTGAAATCACCTCCAGTTATGACAGTGGGATTTGTAGCTATGACACGTTGGACAGATGTTTTGATATACATGCGCATACAAACTCGTCAGTACGTACAATACATACATACATACATGTATGCATCCATCCATCCATACACAACACAGCATTACAAATACACCTATACAATCAACTATCTAATTTCATGTGTGAGAGAGGGTCTGGAGGAAATGCTGCTGGAACAGGAAAGTCTTGAGGTTAGATTTAAAGGAAGGTAGCAAAGGGCTTTGACGGACGTGGTGAGGCAAAGAGTTCCTTATTTTAACAGCAGATGATGAAAAGGCCCGACCAGTGGCCACTGACTTTAGCCAAGGACTCTGTATATGGGATCATATTGGGTCTTTGCTTTGGCTGCAATTGTGATCAGTATATACTCTCTTTGTTTTTATCACTGGCTGTATGAGTTTTCAGAGATGATATGGCAAATGAAGGGTCACAAATAAAACGGCCGCTGACTTTAGCATAAGGGATCAAACTGGGTCTTTGCTTTCAGTTGGCTGCAGTTGTGATGGTGTCAACGCCGTCGTGACTGACGGGTTTTGCGTACGTTTACGGTGTGCCCACTTGCTTAAGTGTGTGTGTGTGTGTGTGTGTGTGTGTGTCTGTGTCTGTGTCTGTGTCTGTAACGGGAGAAGGTTCGAAGATAAGCGGGCGGTAAATGTCACGTAATGTATGTTCCTCAAATAAAAAAATGAAATACTTGACACTTTGTCGTCGGCTAAAAAATCAAAATGTTTTGAGAGGTATACATTAGATGGAGTCTTCTTCTTCTTCGTTCGTGGTCTGCGACTCCCACGTTCACTCGAATATAGGCCTGCCTGACGCGTGTTGGCTTTTACATATGTGCCGTTTTTACCGTGACCCCGGCCGCCATGTAAGCAGTCATACTCCATTTTCGAGGGGGTACATTCCAGGTATATTGTTTCCATAGCCCACCGAACGCTGACATGGATTACGGGATCTTTAACGTGACATGCGTATTTGATCTTCTGCATGCGTGTACACAGCAAGGGGGTTCAGGCACTGACAAGTCTACACAGCTGTTGACCTGGGAGATCATCAGAAAAATATCCACCCTTTACCCACCAGCGCCGTGACCGGGATTCGAACCTGAGACCCTCAGATTGAAAGTCCAACCACTTGGCTGTTGCGTCGGCCGTCAAAATGGCGTCGACTCGAAAGAAATCCCTGGCAAGGAATGGGACAAGAATGAAAGTGTGCTGCCACCATTCTCATCGTCGCTCTTCACTCACTTCTCGCGTTACAGTCTTCTTCTTTGACGGCGATCAAATTTTAAAAAATCTATCCATACCTATCTATTACTAATATGTATATATATATATATATATATATATATATATATATATATATATATATATATATATATATATATATATATATATATATATATATATATATCGAGAGAGAGAGAGAGAGAAGGAGAGAGAGGAGGAGTGTGTGTGTGTGTGTGTGTGTGTGTGTGTAAAAGCGATAAGTGAATACTGTTTTGAGTTGTCCATAAAGGGAGAAATAAGAAGATGGAAAGAAATGAGGAAGCTGCAAATCATATTGTTGCTGTTGTGTGCACATGCCAGATGACTGGCAAGAACGGACAAACCCGGAGGTTCCTTTTTTGAGGAAGCGTCTGGGTTTGTTCCAATGTACCCTTTATTTACCTATGTGCTAGCTGATCGTTAGCAAAAGCAGTCATTGCCTTGAAGTTGTGTACCCTGTACATGGAGAGAGTTACCACTCTTTATTGTTTGCATATTATACCTGCATCAAATGCACTACCGGCTGCCCAGTAACAGTCAGAATACGGAAAGAAGCCTAGTTGCACCTGTAAGCGAGCAGCCCCCAAAACTGTACACATAAGGGGGCTTTTACGTGTATGACCGTTTACCCCGCCATGTAGGCAGCCATACTCCGTTTTCGGGGGTACAGCAGGGACTTATGTGGCGATTTCACGAAATTTCATCATGTTCTGCGTACCATCAAAATCGCTGATAGACTGTCGACGACATGCTGTGACTTCCCGTCGAAGAGCTCCATAAGCGTATGTGAGGAGGAAAATTAAAATTAATGAATTTATGATTTATGCATAAATCCAAAAATCTATATTACACTGAGCACACACATACACACACGCGCACGTGCGCGCATGCTTATACAAACATATGCACACGTGCGCGCGAACACACACACACACACACACACACATGTATATACACATTACACATACGCGCACACGCACGCACACACCCACACACATACCTTCGTTGGCTGCCAAAATGATACTTTATTGATGAAGTCCATGAGACTGAAGGGCTAGCTCATGACCGCTTACTTTCTGTTTATCTGCTTCTGGTCTACCCAAATTCTTTTTCAAACGAAATGCCAGAATATACATATTCAAACACTGACCAAAATTACTAAGGCACAAATACAATAACTACTACTTCAGGACTTGCTAATAAATAACAAACATAATTCACAAAGGAAAAGTTTTCATTGATTGCTTCGACAATTGTGTGGTATAGTCAGTTGTGTGTGTGTGTGTGTGTGTGTGTGCGCGCACACACACACACACACACACACACACACACACACACACACACACACACACACACACACACACACACACACACATCTACAAGAGCTCGGACTTTAGTTAAAAACAACCGCCATATTGATCTAAGAAAAATGATGGTTTTTTTCTGGATACACTTATTCCTGGGTACAGGATATGGGGGCAGATACCGATGATAGGTTGAAATACTGATGGTAAACGGCTACAAAATCTACACCCACACACGTACAGACAAACGCGCAACTACATCACGCACATACATTTAAGAGCGCGCGCGCACGCACACACACACACACACACACACACACACACACACAGAGGCATCAACACACACACACACACACACACACACACACACACAGGCATCTACACGCAAGCACTCTGTTTTCATACACACAAGAAAGTAAATAAGTGAATGAATAAACAAATAATATAAAATAAGACGAGAAAATGTAACTTTGTATTGCATTGTATTGTATTGTAGTGTATTACTCTTTTTTTGTTATAACAGATTTCTCTGTGTGAAATTCGGGCTGCTCTCCACAGGAAGAGCGCATCACTACACTGACAGCGCCACCCTTTTAAAAAAAAATTTTCCTGCCTGCAATTTTTTTTATTTGTTTTTCCTATCGAAATGGATTTTTCTACAGATTTTTACCAGGGACAACCCTTTTGTTGCCGTGGGTTCTTTTACGTGCGCAAAGTGCATGCTGCACACGGGACCTCGGTCTATCGTCTCATCCGAATGACTAGCGTCCAGACTACCACTCATGGTATTGTGGAGGAGGGGGGGGGGGGGATACTGGCGACTGTGCCGTGATTCAAACCAGTGCGCTCAGATTCTCTCGCTTCCAAGGCGGACGCATTAACTCTAGGCCATCACTCCCGTGATTCAAGCTCTTGGGGTCACCTTGAGAGACCATAACATCTGGCCTGCACCCTCGGGGTGAGTAAAACATGTGTGTGCCATCGTTTTTCCGGTTTGAAAACAGATCATCATGATCTATATAAGAGACAAGTAGTCCGTTTAATGAAAAAAATCAAATCTCATGTACACCATAAAACAAATCCACACACACCAGTGTGTTCGTACTCTTCACTTAACCGCTAAATATACGAATGCTGTAATTTGAACCCACAGCTTGATGCACAAACACCACACAACACAACCCAATACTGATATTCTTAAGTTTGAACTGTTTCTGCAGGGGAGCACACCAACTAATGACACTAAACTGGTGCACTTGACAATGTCCTTCATTCAAAACAGGCATGGCCACATGTTTACTCCACTGACCGATGAAGCTATGTGTAAACTAAATACAGAAACTGTGCAGTTACAAAACAAAAGAAGACAGTGAAATATGAAATTGGCACCCCCCCTCCCCCCTCCCCCAAACTTAAGTTTGCATTTAATGAGAAACTAACCGCGCACGACCAGACAGCCCATCTTTCTGCTGGTAGAGGTGACCATTCATCCACAAAAAGGCACAATTACTCTCAAGGATCCTTAAGCCTCTGGGACCCTTCAAGGACCTTTAAGCATTCTGAAGTCCTAAAAGACCAAAGAGCCTTTTGTATCCAAGTACCCTGCAGCCTCTCATACCCTAAAAGAACCCTAACGCCTTTCAGATCCCCAAAGGACCATAAAGCCTCTTGTTCCCTACAAGGACCCTAAAGTCTCTCGGACCTTACAAGAACCTTAATGCCTTTTACATCCCCTTAGAGTCGTAGAGCTTTCTGAACCCTTGAAGGACACTACAGCCTCTTGGATCCCTAAGGATCCAGAGACTTCTTGGATCCCAAAAGGATCCCACCTTTCGTACTTTCAATGACCTCAAAGCCTCTTGACTCCTTAAAGCTCCCTGAAGCCTGTAGTGTCTTTCATGGACCCTGTAGTCTCTAGGATCTTTCAAGGTCCCTGAAGCCTCTAGGATCTTTCAAGGTCCCTGTAGCCTCTAGGATCTTTCAAGGTCCCCGTAGCCTTTAGGATCTTTCAAGGAGTCTGAAGCCTCTAGGAAGCTCTCAAGGTCCCTAAAGCCTCGAGGCCCGTCCCCGCCAAGGACCGCCCCTACAGCCTCTTGGACACCCGGTACCAGATCTCCTCCTTGGGGTGAGTGACGAACCCGTAAACGGGCATGACGTCCTGGCCGGGCACCAGGAGGAACTTGACTTTGCGCAGGGCGGTGACCAGCATGATGGAAGCCTCCAGGTAGGCGAAGCGGTAGCCTGGGCACTGGCGTCGGCCCGCGAAGCCGAAGGGCGAGAAGGCGATGCTGGGACGCCCCTTGCTCCTCTTCTCCGAGAAGCGGTCCGGGTCAAACCTGTGTCCGCACAATGCAAGACGATATGGTCAGGATGGTGGTGTATGACTGAATGAGGGAGTGAGAGTTTTGTGGGGGATTTGTACGTCTCTCTGAATGAGAGCGTGTCGTTTCCGTCATTACACTAAAGTCGTATAAAACTTCAAAAAATATTTTCACACACACACACACACACACACACACACACACACACACACACACACACACACCCAAAACGAAACAAAAGAAAACACACACACACACACACACACACACACACACACACACACACACACACTTGCTTCAAGTTTTACTCACACTGAGGGCGCAGGCCAGATGTTCTCGTCTCTCATTGTGACTCCAAGAGCTTGAATCACGGGTGTCTGAAACGTAAGGGTATCGCGTCAATAACACGTGGGTACGTTCTTGTCGTCCTGTTGATTTTCCTTGTCTTTGTATTGTGACGTTTTGACCTTCAATTCTGTTTAACTCTCTCCATACGAACGGCGAAAGAGACGAAGTTAACAGCGTTTCACCCCAATTACCATCATCAAAATATTGCAAGCGGAAGGCTCTTATACTGAAGAGGTGAATGTTGACAAAGAATACCACAATTCTGACGACGGAAGCTAAAGGTTGGGTCACTCAGACACCCACTGGACATTCGAGGGGTTTGTGTAGAGGAGAAGAGAGGACTGGCCGTACTGAATGAGTTAAACCAACAGAAGTGAAAGGTGCATTTCGTACCCTCGGCCCCCCATCGTGGTTTCATACTCCTTTTCCTTTCAGCATGAAGGTACGATTTTCGGGAAAGGGTGTCAGAAAAATTATTACTGACAATGGAATGTACGCTCTCTCTCTCTCTTTCGCTCCCTCCCTGTCTGTCTGTTTAATGCACTTCTCACCCTTTCCAATTAACTCTCTCCATACGAACGGCGAAAGAGACGACATTAACAGCGTTTCACCCCAATTACCGCCATCAAAATATTGCAAGTGGAAGGCTCTTATACTGAAGAGGTGAATGTTGACAAAGAATGCCACAATTCTGACGACGGAAACTAAAGGTTGGGTCATTCAGACACCCACTGGACATCCGAGGGGTCTGTGTAGAGGAGAAGAGAGGACTGGCCGTACTGAGTGAGTTAAACCAACAGAAGTGAAAGGTGCATTTCGTACCCTCCTCCCATCGTGGTTTCAGACTCCTTTTCCTTTCAGCATAAAGGTACGATTCTCGGGAAAGGGTGTCAGAAAAATTATTACTGACAATGGAATGTACGCTCTCTCTCTCTTTCCCTCCCTCCCTGTCTGTCTGTTTAATGCACTTCTCGCCCTTTCCAATTAACTCTCTCCATACGAACGGCGAAAGAGACGACATTAACAGCGTTTCACCCCAATTACCGCCATCAAAATATTGCAAGCGGAAGGCTCTTATACTGAAGAGGTGAATGTTGACAAAGAATACCACAATTCTGACGACGGAAGCTAAAGGTTGGGTCATTCAGACACCCACTGGACATCCGAGGGGTCTGTGTAGAGGAGAAGAGAGGACTGGCCGTACTGAGTGAGTTAAACCAACAGAAGTGAAAGGTGCATTTCGTACCCTCCTCCCATCGTGGTTTCAGACTCCTTTTCCTTTCAGCATAAAGATACGATTCTCGGGAAAGGGTGTCAGAAAAATTATTACTGACAATGGAATGTACGCTCTCTCTCTCTTTCCCTCCCTCCCTGTCTGTCTGTTTAATGCACTTCTCGCCCTTTCCAATTAACTCTCTCCATACGAACGGCGAAAGAGACGACATTAACAGCGTTTCACCCCAATTACCGCCATCAAAATATTGCAAGTGGAAGGCTCTTATACTGAAGAGGTGAATGTTGACAAAGAATGCCACAATTCTGACGACGGAAACTAAAGGTTGGGTCATTCAGACACCCACTGGACATCCGAGGGGTCTGTGTAGAGGAGAAGAGAGGACTGGCCGTACTGAGTGAGTTAAACAAACCAGCCAACTAAAGAAGAGAATAAAAGAAAGAAAACATTAAATTCTGCCCTCAGTCCAACGAAAGTAAACAATTAAGAAAAACTACTTTTCTTAAAGACAGAATGGGAACATTATGGTTTTACAACGAATTTTTGTAATGACTATTTCAGTCATATATAAGATAGATCACAGTGAAATCAGGCAGAAGAAGATGAAGAAGAAGGAAAAGAAAAAAAGTATAACAGAAAGCAAGGAAGGAAGGTAGGAAGTAAGAGACGCGTGAATGAATTCCAATCACAGAAGGGAACAAAGCTGCATAAAAAAAAATGAACGAACGAAACACAAGAATGAGATATTAAATGTTTCATATATCTTGTCGTTTTGGGGTTTTGGGGTTGTTGTTTTTTGTTGTTGTTGTTTTTTGGTTTTTTGGTTTGTTTGCATTTTGTTTTGTTGTTGTTGTTGTTTAATGGATGAACACAGAGTCAAGCTACCGAGCAGTCAGCTGACCAGCCACTGGAACAGTGGCCCAGTGGTCATGTGCCCGACTTAGAAGCGAGTGTCCAAGGGTTCGACTCCCACACAATGACCGGTATTTCACACACACACCCTCCACAAGGCGCCGTGGCCTGGGTTTGGCATCGGACTTCTGATCCAGAGTTCACCAGTGATCAGGGTTCGAGGCCCGTTTCGGCATGGTGTTTGTGTCCTTGGGAAAGGCACTTCACTCAAGTTTTCCTTACTCCACCCGGGTAGGTGTGAACGGGTACCTGACCTCGGTTGGGAAAAGTCAAAACGACGGAAGGAGAGAATTGGGCCCTGCCTTCCTATGCCGAGCCCTATAGACACAGTGAAGATGAATTCCCTGCCCACCACGCCATACACCACACCACAACACGCCACACCACACCACAACACGCCACACCACACCACACCAAACCACAAAGAACTCACCCCAGACGGGATTTTGTGCCCATCCAGGTGCGTCTCTTTGTCAGAGGAACGAACGGCGAAAGTGATCAGCTGAGAACACCGCAAGGTTTCATCCAGCACTTGACGAAGGTACCTAGGACATGTCAGCTCCAGTGTAACAACCTCAAAGTACCACCCTGTTGGGTTTACCCCGGGGTCAGTCTGGGATAGCCTCGAATGACCCCCTAGGTTATTCGTGTAAGGAGGAAGGTGTCAAAATGGTAAAGACACTTTGCCAATACAGTGTCCGTGAGGGTATGAGGTCGAATCCCGGTCTCGCCCTTTCTCCCAGGTTTGATTGGAAAATCAAACTTAGCGCCTAGTCATTCGGATGAGACGATAAATCGAGGTAATATGCGCAGCACGCTCTGGAAAAGAACCCATGGCAATGAGAGTGTTGCCCACTGGCAAAATTCTTTAGAAGAAAGAGTGATAGGTACACAAATGTACATGCAAGCTTTCAAGGCATGATTATGCAACTGGCCACGCATTTGCCTAGCAGATGTGGTGTAGCGTATATGAATTTGTCTGGACACGGTGATACCTCCTTTAAATACTGAAACAAGTTGGAAATAAGCCGCTGCCTACGGGTTTAATCAAGTGATTGAAGATGGATGGGGAGTCGTTCTGGACAAGCCTTTACTGTCCCACATACCACTCCCCTCCACTGCACTTAATGGAAGCAAACGTGAGGGAGTGCGGTGTGTGTGTGTGTGTGTGTGTGTGTGTGTCCCGCTTCAGAAGGGCTCTCTCTCTGTTTCTGTCCAGGAACTGCTCAAAGCCTGACCATCGCATTGGGGTTATGTTTAAGCAAGGCATCTGCTCCTCCTTTTTTAAACAGACACGGTGTATCGTATATGGATCAGACCGCATGTTTTGACACCACCATGAAACTGAAACCGAAACAATAATGAAATGGAATAACCTTTCCAACACTGATTTAATTCCACGTTCAAAACATTAAAGACTGATATATTAGCATTACTTTCCAATGTAAGATCATGTTAAAAGCGCACAATACTAAGCTGTAACATACAAAATTACAATCTAAGATCACGTTCAAAACACAAACACAAAGCTCATTCAACAAGAGACTGATTAGTATGCCTTGGCAGAAATATGACATTATAACGTAACATCACATTTCAAATCCTCCAGTAAAAAAGAAATTAAACAGGTGGAAGGTGAGTCATATTTTGGCACAAGGACGATCGAAAAGCACAAAACCTACTGCAACAGCAACAATAAGAAAAACGGGAACAACACAGTCACAGCAGTTTGAAAAGAAAACAAAGACAACAATGATAATAGTAATGCAGACAAGGGAGCTTGAGGCGTCACACGCACGCACACACGCACACGCACACACGCACCCCCCCAACACACACAATCCCCCGTCCACCCCACCACCCCACCCCACCCCACACACACACGACACATCATAAGTCCCAAGAAGTGACATGAGCCAGGAGAGAAGAAAAGGTTGAGAGAAGAAAGACTCACCTGAGTTTGCCCATGTTCTGGACTGTGCCAGGTTCTGAGGGTCCCAGGACAGTGATGATTTCTGTGTACACCTTTTCCTGCACCTCCTCGTGAGTACACAGGTAGTAGATGCACCACGCCAGCACTGCACGTCACATAAACCGCTCCAACACTACTACTTACACGCACTACATCACATCCATCTGCTAGGCAGATGCCTGACCAGCAGATTCACCCAACGCGCTAGTCAGGCCTTGAGTGCATGCATGACATATATTTGTACACCTATCACAGTGTCTCCCTTTATCTCTCCCCCTCCCTGTCCCTTTCTCTCTCTGTCTCTCTCCCCCTCTCTGTCTCTCTCCCTGGCTCTCTCTCTCTCTCTCCCTCTCTCTCTTCCTCTGTTTCTTCCCCTCGCTCCCCATCTCTCTATTTCTCTCTCCCTCTCTCATTCTTTCTCTCCCCATCTCTCTCTGCCCCTATCTCCCCCTTCTCTCTCTCTCTCTCTCTCTCTCTATCTCTCTCTCCCTGTCTCTTTCCCCTCTCTCTCTATCTCTCTTCATCCCCGCTCTCTCTCGGGGGGTCGCAAGAAAGATGGCGACGAGTATGCAGGCTGGGTAAAATGCTCTGCTTTCAAGTTGCGCGTTCCTACGTTTCAAGTGAAGGACGTTGTAAACAGAACGTGATAGTCAACTGTGAATGTTACCTACTGTGAGACTACGGTGGACTTACGTGTTTGGAGGGCCCGCATTGGCCTGTTTTATGGGGAACTGAGGGTAGGTCGTGTTTTGCTAGAGAACTCAGAGGTGAGCAAGCCAACAAGTCATGTTGACACAGGAGTGGTGGCATATCTTTTTTGCTGTTTGGTTCTATTGCTAGTGTTATGTGGAGCAGACTGTTTTGTGTCTGTCGTCAAACATGAATCGAGAGAAGGTACTATTTTCAACGAGGAAAATGTGCATCGTGGTACAATGTCAAGAATAGAAGATATGTACCCCACCGGCGATGATGTGTATCAACACGCTCTGTGTCAACACGTTTTGCACGTGCCATTGCTGGTGTCGTTGTGTGCAGCCAATGCAGTGTTGTCGCTGTGGCGGCTCCGGTTGAGCGGAGACATTGAGGAAAACCCCCGGACCTAATAAGAAGCACGCAGACTGTCACACAGCTGAGGACACTGCCAGTGGAAGAGAAGAAGGAGGTACTATTGCACCTGACGTGGCCAGCGAAATCTTGAAAGCCATTCAGGAACAGAGCCTACAACAGCAACGACAGACTGCTGACATTAGAAATTACTTAAGTTGTATAAAAACTGAATTACAGCAAGCGAAAGAAAAGTGTGAACAGATCAGTCAGCGCTGCGACGGACTGGAACAGGAGAACAGTAGACTGGCAGCTGCTGTGGAGGGGTCACATGTGACATGAACGATCTGTTTGCTGACACTGCACAAAGCAAGGAGGAGACGAGGAGATTGTCTGCAGCAGTGGGGACGTTGACAGTTCAGATCACGTCTATGACAAAAGAGTTCTCCAGGCGGGACAACCTACGTCTGTTTGGTGTACCACAGAGCGCTGACAGGGAGGACTACGACACGTGTGCCCGTGCTGTCACCGACACCCTCAACAGTGTGCAGGGTCCCAAGACGTGGTGTGAGGAGGACTTTGTCAGGGCGCACCGTGTGGGTCAGACCAGAGGCGATCAACCCAAACCCATGATCGTCAAATTCAGACAGTGGCGAGACAAAATGTCAGTTTTAACTGATAAAGACTATCGGGCCAAGCTGGAAGAGAAGGGGGTGCGGGTTGCCAACGACCTGACCAGAAGAAAAGCCACGATCGTCAGCCAGGCGAGGAAGGAGGACAAAGCAGCCCACTTCATCAAGGGCAGGCTGACCGTCGGCCCCAGGAGACCTGACCCCAGAACCTTCGCTGAAGTGACGGCGGCGACCACTGCAACAGGGAACAGCACAGCAGACGACGACAGGCAGAGGAGGGGACGTGTCCTATCAGCTGATCGGGAGCCTGTGCAACCGTGTCACACCAGTGACTCACACGGCGGGGATTCCCCCTGCCTTCATCACGTGACCGAGGCAAACCAACGGCAACGCAGCGGGACTGGTGCGGGCAGTGACGTCAGTACACGGGGTGGCAGCCAGGCACGGGGTGGAGCACGGGGTGCACGTGGCAGTTGGAGCGGGACGAGCAGGGGAGGGGGGCAGCAGGCTGCGTTTCGGGGCTACCTGACTGAGCCAGCCAGCCACAGGGAACTTCGAAGAGCCAGTGTCCCAAAATAGAACAGGACAGACCATCCAATTTCTCAACTGAAATTTCTTAACTATAATGTTGAAAATTTGTTTTGTAAGCTGAATGATGCTGATTTTATCAATTATGTAAATTCGTTTGACATTGTGTGTTTTACAGAAACATTTCTGAACAATGTGTTTGATTATAGTCGTATTTTCCCTGAGTTTGTAAAATTCAGTGCTCCAGCAAAAAAGATTGTCATCCCAAGGAAGAAACTCAGGCGGAGTACTGTTGCTGATTAACAGAAGATTTAAACATTTAGTAAAAGAAATAATAAATATTCAAGTTGATAATGTCATTGTTGCGAAGTTTGATAAAAGTTTATTTAATGTAAACAAAGACGTCTTATTCATTGCGTGCTATGTACCCCCGAGGGTAGCCCAGTGTACAGCAACAATGACATGAAAGGTGGAGTGTTGATATTGGAAGAAAATCTGTTGGAAACTATACAGAAACAAGATACTTGTGTTATTATGTGTGGTGATTTGAACGCCAGGACAGGCGATTAACAGTCAGCATCACCAGGACTGCCCTTTTATACTCCTTATTTAGATAGTGATGAAGAAAATGAGTTTGAGTTTCGTTCTTCTAAAGATAAGATTATAAATAAGTTTGGATCTTCTCTCCTTGACTTTTGTTTCATGTTTGATTTAGTCATTGTTAATGGTAATTGCAAAGGAGATGCTGATGGTGAATTTACTTATGTGTCGTCGCACGGGTGTAGCGTGATTGATTATTTCATTGTTTCAGAAGAATTGTTTAACAGATGTGACTTACGTGTTACAGATAGGCTACGTTCTTGGCACTTTCCCGTTTGAGTTAACTTGGATGAGTGAGAGGAGTGAGAGGGGAGATAATGAAGTTACGACTGAAGGCGTGAGAGAAAAAATTGTATGGTCTGAGGAAAGTGCGCAAATTTTCAAGGATGAGATTAATTCGTGTGGATTTAAAGAGTGTTTAGAGAGAGCGAAAGAAGTTATGATGGATGATATCGATGAATATGTGGATATTGTTAATTGCTTTGTACGGAGCGGCGGCATGTATGGTTAGGATGACTGGGAAAATGAAAAGATTGACGAACGATTGGTTTGATGAAGAATGTGCGCAGAAGAAAAAAAACTGTAAAAGGTCTTTTGAGGAATTTAAGAAGGGCGAAAACGGGTTTAGAAGAACGCAGAGAGTTGTATACCAAAGAGAGACAGTCGTACAATAAACTATATAAAAAAATTTTTTTTTAAAAAGGATAAGAAAGAGAGATATGATGAAATTAGGTTAAGCAAGTTGAAAGAATCTATTAACGATCCTAATTTATTTTGGACAACAATTAGATCAGTAAATAGAGAAGCAACAGTATATAACAACATTAGTTTACAGCAGTGGTATGATCACTTCTTTAGCATGTTTAATGAGGTAGTGGATTTAGAACAACAGGAAAATGTGATAATGGAGGAAGAGGATGATATGCATGAACCTGTATTTAACGATCCTATAACAAAATCTGAATTCACCGAAGGAATAAAACATCTAAAAACTGGTAAAAGTGCGGGCATTGACATCATTGTTAGCGAAATGTTAAAACAGGCGAACGCGGTAGTTATCGACTTTTTACAAGATCTTTTCAATGTACTTTTTGATACAGGGAAATTTCCAACAGCCTGGTCTAAATCTATCATTGTGCCAATATACAAGAAGGGAGATAATAACAATCCCGATAATTATTGAGGGATAGGTTTGACAAGTGTAATAGGAAAGATTTATACCCATATCTTAAATAAAAGGCTTTCAAAGTGGGCACAAAGGGAGACAAAAATTGTTGAGGAGCAAGGTGGATTTGGGACAGACTACAGTACGGTTGACCTTACGTAAGTAGGAACTCTAAACTTTATGTTGCTTTTGTTGATTTCCAGAAAGTTCGATTCGATAAATAGAAATATGTTGTGGAATGTCTTGAGAAATAGTGGTGTTAATGGAAATTTATATAAAGCGGTGCGAGGAATATATGATTCAGTTTTGGCCTGTGTGAGGGATAAAAATTTCTATACTGATTTTTTCACTTGTCCAAGAGACGTTAAACAGGGTTGTTTGCTTAGCCCACAATTATTCTCATTCTTTATTAATGAATTAGCTCTTGAACTGTCTAGAAAAGGAAAGCATGGAGTACAAATGATTTCAGGAGCTGTTGAATTATTTTTATTGCTTTTTGCTGATGATGTAATACTTCTATCTGATACAGTTGTGGGACTGCAAAATCAATTAAACATTCTAAAACAAGAAGCAGACAGGTTGTGTCTAACTGTTAATTTGGACAAAACAAATATAATTGTATTTCGAGAAAGTGGGCATCTTTCGGTACATGAAAAATGGCGATATGGAGATACGGAAGTTAAAGTGACTAATACCTACAGATATCTAGGATTGATTTTCACAACAAAGTTAAGTTTGAACACAGCATGGACCGAAATGTGCAGGAATGGGAAAAAGGGGGTTATTGAAATTATTAGAGCTATGCAAAAATTAAAGTCTACTGACCCTCACTTTACTGGAAACTCTTTAGTACACAGATAGAGCCGATGCTCACATATGCAGCAGAAATTTGGGGTATCTACGAGAATAAGCAAATGGAAATCATTCATACATTTGCAATAAAACGTTTTTTGAATATACCACTTCATTCATCGGAAACGTGTAGATATCCACTGAAAATTCGTACAACAATTAAGTGCATGAAGTATTAGTTAAAACTTGTTAAATTACCCCCATCAAGACTGTATAAGCAGGCTTATGAAATGTTACTACAGCAGCATGAAGAAGGAAAGAAAAACTGAATAGACAATGTAAAAAATGTCCTAGTCAAAAATGGGTTTGGAATTGTATGGATGAGCCTAGGAGTAGGGAGTGATGTCGCATTTATTTTGGAATTTAAGGATCGTCTTATCAACATATACAAGCAAAACTGACATTCCGACATAGAAGAAAATGCAAGATATAATTGGTATTTTTTGTTCAAAAATATTTTCCAGTCGGAAAAATACACTTCTAGAATTACAAATAAATGGCAACGGTGTCTCCTTGCTCGATTTCGATCCAGGACCTTAGGGATAAATACAAATAGGGCATTGTATATTCAAAATAGTGAGAGTGATAGTGTATGTCAGTTGTGTCACCAGGATTTAGAAAATGAGGATCATTTTGTTTTCCATTGTAAGGAATACAGTGTTATTAGAAACGATTATACATTCTTTACACATCCGTTTGCATTAAGACATGATCTTGTAGCTATCCTTTCATCAAATAATGAAGACATCCTATTTTCACTCGCCAAATGGATTGTAGAAGCATATAACATTCGAAGGAAAAATTAACCGAACGATATTTTTAACATGATAGAAACATAATGTAGAATAAAAAAAAATAAGATCCATAACTCAATTTAGATTGGTAAATAACCAAAAAGACGCTCGGCTGCAAAGTTGGATGGTCATTTGTTCGAATTGCTCAGTATTATGCATGAGTAATATGGAATATGTTGTATTAATGTCGTGGGTGTGAATGTATGAGTGTTTACGCGTTTATGAATATGTACTTATTTGCTTGTTATTACCCTTTATTTTTCGTTTTGTTTTTTCTTTTCGTCGTTTGCTAAACTGAATAAGCTGAATAATCCCCCTTGGCACTAGAGCTGTAAAACGCTATTTGCCAATAAAAAAAAATTGTCATTGTCATTGTGATTGTCTCTTCTTTCTACCTCTCTTTCCCTTTCTCTCTCTATCCCTCCCTCTCCTTCCCCACGCCCTCTCTCTCACAGAGGCTCACAGTTAGCAGTGGTGCTGTAGCCGCCCATGGTGTAGGTCATGATGTCGGCCACACGTTTGTCGTCGGCGGCGTGGTAGTTCATGATGGCGTCGATGAGGAGGAAGTCTTCGTCGTCTGACAGCTTGGCTTTCCGAGCTTCAATGGCCCGCTCAGCCACGTCCCTCAGGGTCACTAGGGCTGGGGACATTTTTTTTTTATAATATAAATATAAACAAGAGAGGCAAGGCCTTCAAGACTCACTTGTGATAAATTAAGTCCCCTAGCATTAATTACAGAGTAATTTCCCTTTTTTACTATCTGCACCAAAACGTTTGCAAAATAAATAAAAAATTCCATGCTTAGCAAAAGAAGTTCCTGTTTGAACAAAAAATGATAATAATGACTCCTCTTGTTGTTGTGTCAGAATAAGAGGTCAAAGTGCCAAGTTTAGAGAATACAAAAAATATAAATATAACAGTAAATGCAGTTTGCATATAATTAGGCTCCTTTTTTTATTTTTTTGTGCCCATCCCAGAGGTGCAATATTGTTTTAAACAAGATGACTGGAAAGAACTGAATTTTTCCTATTTTTATGCCAAATTTGGTGTCAACTGACAAAGTATTTGCAGAGAAAATGTCAATGTTAAAGTTTACCACGGACACACACACACACACACACACACACACACACACACACAGAGACAACCGAACACCGGGTTAAAACATAGACTCACTTTGTTTACACAAGTGAGTCAAAAAACGATCAAAAAGCAATCCATAACAGTCAACAATTCAGTTATCGTCATGCTTATCGACATACCTTTAAAGAAGTTCATGGCCCTTGGGTTGTTGTCTAAGGGGTTGACAGGGTCGATCCAACGTTTCTCCAAATCGTCCCATATCTGGAAAGTAGGAACATTCATAGAAGTTCGAGCGCGCCCATTCTTCACCCTTACTCTATAATTTATCGTCTGCCATGGCTTTCATCCTACATAAACGGACTCACATCATATGTAAAGGTAGATAGATAGATAGATAGATTTTTCAATTGGTTAATTAACTTTTTGAACGTGTATGCAACGGACACAAACTTAAATACGTGAGATGGAGAGCGAGCAGAATCCAGAGCACACGTTCTTATTATGATTGATGAGAGAGAGAGAGAGAGAGAGAGATGTCTGTTTTTACCGCTTTGCTTTGTGATTTTTTTTTTTTAAAATTTTAAGAGAAAGACAAACAACAGAAATGTCTTCTTTTTTTTCTTTAGCTTTGTTTCAGGGGGCCTGTTTGTGGTTACGGACTGGAAAAAAAAAGACGACGAAGAAGAAGAAACAGGAGTCAATCCAGAAATCAGGAAGTAACTATAACATACAAAAACAGCGGGTACGTGAAAAAAAAAAAGACCTGAAAACAAGAACAAGAAGAGGAGTAAGAAGAAAACGACACTGACGATGACGACGAAGAAGTAGTAGTAGTAGTACAACATTAACTCTCTCCATACGAACGGCGAAAGAGACGACGTTAACAGCGTTTCACCCCAATTACCATCATCAAAATATTGCAAGCGGAAGGCTCTTATACTGAAGAGGTGAATGTTGACAAAGAATACCACAATTCTGACGACGGAAGCTAAAGGTTGGGTCATTCAGACACCCACTGGACATCCGAGGGGTCTGTGTAGAGGAGAAGAGAGGACTGGCCGTACTGAGTGAGTTAATAACAACAACAAGCAGAAGAAAAACTACAAACACGACACGCCCCTCTCCCCCACTCGCCCCCCCCTCCCCCACCCCCCTCCCCCGCAATCCCCCCTCACGCACTATTTTGTAGTTCCTCCTGTAGGTGGCAATGTCCTTGTCCGTGGCCACTGCCTCTCCCAGCAGACCCATCAACACGGCCTTGGCGGCGAAGTGCGACATGTGCTCCGTCAGCGGGAAGTGGTCATCCTCGTAGGCCTTCTCCCACTTGCCGGACACCTCTTCCGCTATCTGGGGTCATGCCACGGTAAGTACGTCATTTCCTGTTTTAGTGTCCTGGTAATTTCCTGCTTCACTGTTCTGTTAACTTCCTGTTTCAGTACGGTCATTTCCTGTTTCAGTATCAGAGTAATTTCCTGTTTTAGTATCCTGTTAACTTCCTGTTTCAGTTCGGTTATTTCCCGTTTCACTATCCTCGTAATTTCCTGTTCTTAGTATCCTGGTAATTTCCTGTTTCAGTATCCTGGTAATTTCCTGTTTCAGTATCCCGATAACTTCCTGGTTAAAGAAAAAAAAGTATCAAGGTAATTTCCTGTTTTTAGTATCATGGTAATTTCCTTTCTTAGTATCCTGGTAATTTCTTGTTTTCAGAATCCAGGTAATTTCCTATTTCGGTATCCTGGGAAATTCCTGGTTTAGTAACTTGGTCATTTCCTGTTTCGTATCCTAGTAATTTCTTCTTTTAATATCCTGGTAATTTTCTGTTTCAGTATCCAGGTAATTTCCTGTTTCAGTATCCAGGTAATTTCCTGTTTTAGCATCCTGGTAATTTTCTGTTTCAGGATCCTGGTAATTTCTTCTTTTAATATCCTGGTAATTTTCTGTTTCAGTATCCTATTAATTTCCTTTTTCAGTATCCAGGTAATTTCCTGTTTTAGCATCCTGGTAATTTCCTGTTTCAGGATCCTGGTAACTTCCTGTTTTAGCATCCTGGTAATTTCCTGTTTCAGGATCCTGGTAATTTCCTGTTTCAGTATCCTGGTAATTTCCTGGTTAAAGAAAAAAAAGTATCCTGGTAATTTCCTGTTTTTAGTATCATGGTAATTTCCTTTCTTAGTATCCTGGTAATTTCCTGTTTTCAGTATCCAGGTAATTTCCTATTTCGGTATCCTGGGAATTTCCTGGTTTAGTAACTTGGTCATTTCCTGTTTCAGTATCCTAGTAAATTCTTCTTTTAATATCCTGGTAATTTTCTGTTTCAGTATCCTGTTAATTTCCTTTTTCAGTATCCAGGTAATTTCCTGTTTCAGTATCCAGGTAATTTCCTGTTTCAGTATCCAGGTAATTTCCTGTTTCAGTATCCTGGTAATTTCTTGTTTTAAGAAGGCCTGTCCTAAACTCAGGGATCTATTATACTGGCGATTTTCGTGCAGTTTCAAGTGGTATTATCTATAGAAAACATTGTGACATGTCCTTTGTCGTTTTCGACTCTTATTTTCAGGGTTGGTGTACTTTGTTTTGATTTTCTTTTCTTTCTTTTTTTCAAGTCGCTGCATATAAGTGCTTCCTATCCACCACCACCCCACACACACACACACACACACACACACACACACACACACACACACACACACACACACACACACACACACAATCTTCTGTAGACCGGATAATAAAACAAAAAACAAATGATTATTTTCAGAAGCATCATAAACAGCTCATTAAAACTTTTTGATATATTATTTGCAACATGACAGCACTGCATGCTCACTATCCACGGCATTAGATGTCATTAAACATTAAACAGTTGCTCAACACCCCCCTTTTTATCGAAATAACGTACTCTAGGCTATGGAAGCAACGTAAACATGGGACGTAATAGTTTCAACAAATGACCTTTTGTTATATACATGGGTTTGTTTTCACGTCTGAACGATACAGGAAACGAATGATGAGCTACTAAAGGCTGCTGCCAGTCAGCTCTTCCCAGGCAGGCAGACAGCCTGTTTTGCAAATGATTTTATGTTTGAAAAGCACTTTGAGTTTGAAATCTGACCGAAGATAGGAGCGATATAAGAAGTATCAACAATAATTAATATATTCTACCCCTCACCGCCTGCAGAGTTTTGCAGTACATGCTGAGCTTGTCGAACTCAAAGACCTTGTCGTAGGCGGCACGTCTGGCTTTGCCCTCCTTTCCGTTGGAGAACTTGATGCTGTTCTGCGACAGCAGTGTCTCGAACATGATGTAGAGGTCCACTGAAAACACGTCAGTGTTACTTGGTTAAGTCACTGAACGTCAGTGTGACTTGGGTCAGTCACTGAAAACACGTCAGTGTGTCATGGGTAACTCCCACAAAAACGCGCCAGTGTGTTATGGGTAAGTCATTGGGTTTGAGACTGGTATAGCTTCACTGAAAACACGTCAGTGTCTTATGGGTAAATTATGGAACACGTCAGTGTGTCTAGGATAAGTCTATCTATCTGTATATCTATATATCCATTATCATTATTATCACTGATCTTAATCATCATCATCATTATTAGTATTACTACTACTATTACTATTCTTTTTATCATTATTGTTTTTAATGTGTGTGTGTGTGTGTGTGTGTGTGTGTGTGTGTGTGTGTGTGTGTGTGTGTGTGTGTGTGTGTGTGTGTGTGTGTGTTGGATTTTTATCTTTCTTTCTTTTTAGATTTGATTTCGTTTTGTTTTTGTACCATCATTATTTGTCGCTATGTTATCTCTCTGTCTCCTGTATATCTGCCTTTATTGCCTCTGCGTCTGTCTGTGTCTCTAGGTTTACCAAGGCGGCTACCTGTGGACCCTAAGATTAACCACAGGTCCTGAGCACGCACATTACACCGCAGCCACTGAGCTCACCGGGGTGGTCAAAGAGGTCCATCTGCTGCTTGAAGAGTTCCGGGGAGGCGATGCTGACGGTGGGCATGCTGGTCCACCAGAAGGACACGATGGGCCCGAAGTTCTTGTGCAGGTCGGACAGGTACTCGTGGAAACTGCCCGCCTTGATGATGTCCGTCAGGTTCCCGTACCTGTTCAGGTCAGGTTGTCAGGTGATCAGGGAGACACACACACACACACACACACACACACACACACACACACACACACACACACACACCACGCACAGGTTGGGGCTTTTTTTTTATAGATGGAAACATACACGTGCACGTACAGGTACGCACGCGCGTGTACACACATAAACTCACACGACCCCCCCCCCCCCCCTACCCAACCCCCCTCCCCCCCCCCCCCGCCGCCCGCCGCCCGCCGCCCACCCGCGCGCGCGCAACCACCCACACACACAAACAAGCACACACACACGCGCGCACACTCGCTCGTTCGTTTGCTCGAACGCACGCAAACACGCATGCACACTCGCGCGCACTGACAAACACACACACACGCGCACACACACACACACACATTCGCTCACAAACATACACACTGAAATGTAGCGTGACATATATAGAAACAGATGGCACACAGACAGACTGACAGACAGACAGGGAGAGACACAGAGACAGACAGATAGACAGATGCTTACTGGTTGGAGGTTGGTTCAACTCCAGGCACAGAAAGTTTTCGACTTTCATCCTGAAACACATTGAAAGAGGTACGTATATGTAGGTATGTGTGTACAAGGTACTGCAGCATGGCACGGCGTCACACAGCACAACACAAAGCAACACAGGACAGAATAACATAGCACACCACAGCGCAACACAGCACAGCACAGCATCACATTGCACAACACAACGCAACACAGGACAGAAGAACATAGCACAGCATAACGCAACATGTTGTTGTTCTCCTTATTGTATGTTTCATAATTTATTATTACTATTATCATTATCGGTGTTGCTGTTGTTGTTGCTATAACAGTGTATTGTTGTTCTCGTTTCATTTTGCTGCTGCTACTTCTACTGCAGTTCCTGCTCTTATTGGACACACACTAAGCCAGGATTTGTATTCGTTCAAATGAATATTGCCTGGTCTGTTAATGATGAATAAATGTATGCGTGCATCGTGTGTGATTTCGAGCGCATATATGTGTGCGTGTGAGGGTTCGTGCGCGCACATAGCCTACGTAGACATACGAGTCTATTCATGCGCTCAAGATCACTCGCGCATATAATGCTAAAATAGGTCTACAATTTAGGGTTATCATAGATTTCAATCGATACACGCGAAATGTCAGTGCAAGACTGTACGTGGAGAGAGGATGTTGATGAGAGAATAAATTTATGTGCACGCGTGATACAGCTATTGGTCGGACGGGAAAGGTCGCCAGTATGGCAAATGGATACGTTACAGAAACGGGACTTTGTGCGTGGGACGTTAGTGTGTTCAGTTATTTCATCGGTACAACTTTTATTCTATGCATATCGAAATTCACAAATAAAACAAACACAAAGTCACAGATCTTACAGAAATTTCAGGTAGCACATTAGGCCTGCGTTAGAATGATGATGTCTGGAAACGAGGCAGGTTTTATTTGAAAAGAAATCACAGATCGATAAATGTATCATTCAACTAAGATGTCAGAGAATTAACAGTCAAGTACGGGAAGAAAGGATCAGCATATAAAAATATTTTCTCTTTATTACACGTATAGTTCTTCAAACAGCACAGCACAGCACATGATAGATTGTTTGCATGGGAAATATTTCTTATTCAGAAATCGTGTTTCTTAAGTTACATGTTTAAAAGATTTTGTGAAAAATGTATTTCTGTGTGGGGGTGGGAGTGGGGGTGGTCAATGAAGCCGCTGTGTTGTATCACTTGCCTGTGTATACTTAACTTTAGATTTGCTTGTTTGTTTTTTGGTCCAACCTTTGTCATATTTTGTTAGCACTGGGTTCGGGTGTCGGCTGAAATATTGTGTGGGATAAGTGACAAGCCTGTGAATACACAATCAACTTCCATTTGGATGAATAAAGGTGTATTGTACTGTATTGTATTGTATTGTGTTGCATTGTACTGTATTCGGTGTCTTGTTGTCTCTTACTGAACTTAAGGGGTCAGATAGGAATCTTGTGTCAGTCATCTAATATCACTCATCGTGGTCAGACTTCAGAATTAACAGCGGAACCGAATAGTGATCACGTCAATACATAAGCGCCTTCAACTTCAGTAACAATGCGAATAATGATCCTGTTAAGAACTATTAATAATAATAATAATAATAATAATAATAATAATAATAATAATAATGGATACTTATATAGCACACTATCCAGAAATCTGCTCTAGGTGCTTTACAAAAACGCTTTTGTTAACATAATACATCATATCTATGTTACATACACACACCAAAATGTGACTACACACACACACACACACACACACACACACACACACACACACACACACACACACACACACACACGCTGCATACATACATTTTAACATACATGTGTATCTAACAGCTACCCTAACACATACGCACACATAGGCAGGCACAAACTTACATAAACACACGCACACACAATACACATTCATATACATACATGTAGTTATGTACACATACAAATATGTATACACACATAGTCAAGCACAGCTAACGCAAAGGAAGTCAGTGGACCTGCCACAATTGAACTTATTGCTGAGGGAAAAGGTGAGTTTTGAGACGAGATTTAAAAGATGCGAGGGAATCAGAATGACGGAGGTTATCAGGGAGCTTGTTCCACGTCTTTGGTGATTGAAAAGAAAACGATCTGTGTCCATAGGTCTTACTTCTAACGTGAGGTATCCTGAGAAGTCGAGTATCAGAGGAAGAACGGAGCTGGCGAGACGGAGTATAGATATGGATGAGTTCAGAAAGATACTTGGGGCCAGATCCGTTGACTGCAGAAAAGGTCAGAGTGGATAGCTTATAGTCTATTCGATCAGAAACAGGCAACCAGTGGAGAGACTGAAGGAGAGGAGAAACATGGTCAAATTTAGAAGCTCTGCAAATGAGTCTGGCAGCATTATTCTGAATTCGTTGGAGTCTGTCTAACAGATATTTGGGAAGGCCGGCCAAAAGAGAGTTGCAGTAATCTAATCTTGAGAGAACCAGAGAGCATACAAGTGTCTTGGTTGCATCGGTTGAGAGATAGTGGCGGATAGAGCTGATTCTACGCAGTTCCAAATAGGCAACTTTACAGATATTCGAAATGTGCTGTTGGAAGGAAAGAGACTGGTCTAAGATTACACCAAGACTGCGAACAGAGGGAGAAAGTGAAACAGGTGTGCTATTGATCAGAACAGAGTCAGGAAAGGAAGGATGTTGACGAAACTTCTTTGGACAGGTTATCATCAATTCAGTCTTATCATCATTTAATTGCAGCTTGTTGAGAGTCATCCAGTCCTTTAGGCCAGCAATGCACTCCTGTGTTTGAGTCACCAGTGCATCAAATTCAGCTATGGAAGCCGACTGATAAAGTTGTGTGTCATCAGCAAAGCTCTCATGCGACATCGCATGATGACTGATGACATCCGACACAGGAGCCGCATACAGCACGAAAAGAACAGGACCTAGGACGGAGCCCTGTGGGACACCATATTTCAAGGCAGATACTCTAGAGTATCTACCATTTACACATACTTTCTGTGTACGATCTGACAGGTAAGACGTGATCCATGCTAGTGCAGTGTCACGAATACCAAAGGAAGTTTTAAGTCTGTTCAAGAGGATAGAGTGGTCGATTGTGTCAAAAGCTGCTGACAAATCTAAGAGAGCGAGAACAGATATCTTATCCTCATCAAATCCCGAAAGCAAATCATTCACTATTCTAAGAAGGGCTGTTTCGCAACTATGACCACGTCTGTAAGCTGACTGGTGGGAATTAAGTAAACCATTTTGTTCCAGATGAGCTAAGAGCTGAGACAATATGATCTTTTCTAGCAGTTTTGATAAAAATGACAGATTAGAGACAGGTCGATAATTTTTCAAACAATCCTGTCTTCGTTCACTTAGACATTACACGTAGGCATACAACAGATAATACAGGTAGGAAAGCAAGCGCGCATACAGTGATCTACACGTGTCTACGTAATTATCATGTGGCTTTCCATTTGTGCTGTGGATCCCAGGCAGAATCAATTCGGCGGTGGAGTTTGAAATGCGATCACTGATCAGGAACTGACTGTACAAAGCAACGGTAACTTGATGCTGGTGAGATGTTGCGCTCATCTCTCTCTCTCTCTCTCTCTCTCTCTCTCTCTCTCTCTGTTGGATCCATAATAATTATTATGATCGAGAGAGAGAGAGAGAGAGAGAGAGTGTGTGTGTGTGTGTGTGTGTGTGTGTGTGTGTGTGTGTGTGTGTGTGTGTGTGTGTGTGTGTGTGTGTGTGTGATATTTATCCTCGGCCTCGATTTTTCTCTCCGTCCAACGAAGAAATTATCACATGCAGCACTAAACAAATAAAATGGAATAAAATAATAATGACAGTAATATGGTTCCGTGGGCTTACATGCAACTGGGGCTAAAAACAATCGGGTGATGTGGAGATGGGTTGAAATCTGCTGCTCCTGTAGCGTGTGGTCAGTTAAAAGGTTAATCAATCAGAAAACACACCCATTTCATCGATCTATCTCTGTCGACAACTGACTCTTCACTACAGAAACTAAAGCCCTGTATGTCTGTCTGTGGAGAACAATGAATAATAAAATCCATAACTACGGTTGCTAGGAAACGTTTACTGTGGTATGTAATTATTGGCTCCTCTTGCCTTCTCTGTGTCTGTCTCTCTCTGTGTCTGTCTCTCTCCCTCCTTCACCGTCTGTCCCTTTTTTCTTTTTCCTTTTTTTCTCCTTTTTAAGACAGATGTCTTCTTACTTTCATTTGGCGTGTAATTTTAGGATAGGTAGGTAGTGGGGAATATTTTCTGATTATTTCCAGCGGATTAAGTTATTACAGTTAGGCAATCATTATAACTGTACTACATCCAGGGGTTAGCTTCTCAGGCTCGAGGTTTGGAAAAGGAAAGGGGGTGGTGGTGTACAGACGGTCTCATTACCATTACTGAAGGAGTCAGTGCTTGGTTTCAACAGGTTTAGAATGCGGCGATGACCACTTCAACTGAAAGGGATTATCACACAACACATAATATACACGCGCGCGCGCGCGCGCGTGCATGTTCTCATTCACACACACACACACGCAAACACACACACGCGTGCACACATAAGGACGAATACCTTATTTATGGGATTTTTTACTAGTTTTAGTTAAAAAGAACTGTGAGTTCAATCGCATCGACCAGCTTTATTTGAACGTGTCTTTGCGTGTGTGCATAATTTTTATCTCTTCTTCTGAAGCGCACAGAGCTCTAAGCTGTATATCCTACCATAAGTGAAAAGTTCCACAACTGATTAGTATTATTATCATTATTGCCATTACTATTATTGTTGCAGTTTTTGTTCATTTATCTTTACACTTTTAAGGACAACGGAATAACATCGTCTTTCTTCTTCTTCTTCTTTTTTTCTTTTTTTTTCTCGAGAATGCAGCTGCCGATAGAAAATAAAACCGACAAGAAAATTATAAAATGGTATCCACAAGCACTCACAGGGAACAGCCAATAAAAGTCAGAAAAACAACAGCGGTTCCCGCTTGCAGAAGTGAAAACACAGACGCAGTAACGTTCGTTTTAAGCAAAATACGACTCAGTAGGCCTAGGCTGTCCTGATGTCCTGGAATTGCATGTGTCTTGCAGTTTGAGGCGGCTGCTAGACCGACGTGTCAAGCTCTGCGGAGAAGCCCCGTTCGAACTGTAATGATTGGGCTGGAATATCTGAGCTTACTGGTCGTCCGCTCTTCAATGTCGGATGATTAATTAATCAGTGTTACAGCCGGGTCGTTTTCTGGAATGCGAAACATTTGAGCCACTTCCAAAGGAAAGTTTACCAACAGAGGCCAGTTGATATACTTTTTTTTTCTTTTTATGACTTCTTTGTCTTCATCTTTAATATTACGATTTGTTCGGTGAAAATGAGAATACACATTCTAATTCCAGCATTCATGTAAGTGTGTGTGTATGTGTGTGTGAAAACCGATTCATCGAGGTGTGTATGCGGAAATGCGTGTATACCATTCGTTAAGAAAATAAAAAGACTTTGAGACTTACCGGGAAAGCTACAAAATCAAAGATAGGCAACAATTAATATGCCGGAAAAAGCGTCGATTCCTACTCCGATCCCAATGTAAAAGCAGATCATTTTGTTATGCTGTATATCGAACTGAATTCATTGTCGTCTGCTCCGCCGAATAATTGTGTCAGTGGAATTGGCTCCCCTGACTCAGCAATGCGGTGAATGCACAGCTTTTCCAGACATCTTTTGGAAGTGCATGACCTGTCAGAGAACTGTGTTTTACGGGATTCACAGTCACTGTGTCAAAAGCTTGACACAGAAAGGCGGGGACCGGTTCTCTCCGTCTGCCGCTTTAACCCTCCTCGGCCGATGTCCTGGGTGGGGTGAGGAAATCGGAGTCAAGTGCCTTTCCCCAATGACACAACACCACGCCGAAATGAGGCCTCGGACACTGACACTGGATCGGAAATCCAACGCCGAACCTATCGATTTGATCACGGAGCCTCCCATGCAAACTCAACGTTCATTTTAATCCTTTGCCTGGACTGCTCAGCGATGTCAGTAGGAAATATTTGGGAGAATTAAGCTTCAGACGCCAACAGAACTATCGATTCAGTTTTACTCAGTAGGCATATAGTTCCAACAGAAAATCCCACCTGTCGTGTTATGAATAGGCATATTAAATGGCTCAATCGTCAGTTACATCCTGAAATGAAAGTGGAATTACTATTAGCATACCTCTAGTACCTTGACTGGACAATTTTAAATTGGAAGGTGGAGGAAGGTGGATGAAGTATCGTTACTCTTTATAGAATGAAACCGGGAAGTAATTACAACTCCATGCCATGTCTTTCTTGTTAAATATTTATCATCTCTTCGCCTTACTCATTTCCCAATCCTATAAATATCACACACACACACACACACACACACACACACACACACACACACACACACACACACACACACACATTATATATATATAATGATTTTATATATACACACATATATATATGTGTGTGTGTGTATATATATTCTAGTGATAGGTCAAACCTGTCAAACACTTCAGGATGCAATGTTGATTTGTTTACTTATCTTTTCCTCTCTCTCTCTCTCTCTCTCTCTCTCTCTCTCTCTCTCTCTCTTCCCTGCTTAAATGTTGTCCGGTTCAGAAGTTTATATTATAATATCTTAAAGTATAATTAGACACTACAGAGGAAATAAAGACCAAAAATAATCAGCTTTTGGTCAAATCGCCGTACATGAAATAGAATCATCAACATCATTACCAGCTTAAAACAATTTCGAAATGATTTAATCAAGAAACAAAGCACTGTTACATATAAATATCATATGTATATACTCACAGGAAACAACCACAGAATCAAAAACACAAGTCCTATGAACGTGACAGCGATGCCCACCCCGAGTGCAATCGCAAGCCAGGACATGATTTTTTCTTTTGCTCGCCTGTCCGCAAGCGTACTAACAGCAAATAATTAAAAACACGGTGATGAGCAATCGCGCCAGGTATGTACGTAAAGAGGAAGACCGTATGCGAATGGCACCGTCTCTGCTGTCCTGTAGTTTACACGGCATCAGTTCGAGGCGGATGTTTTCACTGACGTGTCAGTGGATGACTGCTCCACGAGGTCTGGAAGCCGACGACAGCTGACGATTTATGGCCACTGTTCCATCGGCACACGGCTTGGAGAAGAGAAGACACACACTCACGGAGCATGATTGTATGGAAGGCAAAATCGCAGATGTAGGGGATATCATTATACTGATGCAGGTACAAAATGGGTATTGATTGGTGCTTTCGTGCAGTTCCTGTTACCAGTCCCACCCAGAAGTTCACTGTATTTGATTTAGGTAATGTCTTTAGAAACTAGACCGCCAATGCGCTACTGCGTGTATGTCGGGGAAAGGAGTGGGGTGGCTATGTGATTAGATGGGTTCAGTGATTGGGGTTTATAATAGAGTGATTACAGGTACGTTGTTAACCGCAGTTTGTTCACTTGTACCATTATTTGTGAAATGCAATACAATACGTTAATTTCTACTGATTTCACTTTCAGTAAATTAATATAGGCCGTTTGCGTAGTTTCCCAGGCACAATAAATGAATTAATATTCTATCAATTTCCCGGTTTTTTTGTTTTTGTTTTTGTTTTGTTGTTGTTGTTGTTGTTGTTGTTTTTGTTTTGTTTTTTGTTTGTTTGTGTGTTGTTGTTTTTTTTTGGGGGGGGTGATGTGTGGGTTTATTTTATTTTCTTTCCTCGCCAAAATATATATAATCCAGATTTGACTGGCCTAAACAGACAATCTAATTGCATGTCAATTTAATTTGTGACTCATTTTACATGATCCATAACTAGAACTATAATTTTGTGAAAATCGTGTAGTAATAACATTTTAAGGTGGGAACATCATATATCACGCAGGGTAAAGGTCACATTCATAAGGTGTTTTTTCCCACCGTGTAAATTAACAAGTTCCTGCACTGTGCCTGTTATTTGGTTGTGTTTGTTTTACATTTTCAAAGCTTCCCCCACACCGAATTGTTTCTTTCGCCTGTTTCGGAAACCAGCGTTAGAAAACTTCTCATTAATTTTCTCGTGTGCGTCTCGTAATGTTTCTGTCTTCTTTTCCTCTTCTTTCTGTTCTCTCCTTCTCCTTAGTGTTTTTTCTTCTTCTTCTTCTTCTTCTTTCTTTCTTGAATTCACGTACAGTTTAAGAAGCACTTCCAGTCTATGCTCAATTCAAATAGGTGTATATATATTTATATATATGAAAAGTTAAACACCAAGGCAGACAGTTGGGTTTTTAACCTCAAGCCATTGCTGCCTTGCACTTCCCATGAGGTTGCACAAAAGTAAAACAACCGAGAAACAAACCCAATGGATGTTCTGGTTTTTGCTTTAAAGTTGACATGCCAATTATTTCTTGTGTGTGCGTGCGTGTGTGCGCGCATAGCCTTAACCCATGTGTGCGCATAGGACATAGGCCAATGTGAATGGATACTGATTGATGACCTCTGCTTGTAACCGGGTGTATGAAAACAATGAACACACGTTTCTTTCCGTTCTTTTTAGAAATGGGGTCATACGATAGCCTGGAACTGCTTCGTTCGTGGGCTGCGACTCCCACGTTCACTCGCATACACAAAACTAATGGGCTTTTACGTGTATGACTGTTTTAACCCCCGCCATGAAGGCGGTCATACTCAGGAGGCTACATGTCGGGTATATTCTTGTTTCCATGACCCCCTTAAACGCTGACATGGATTACGGGATCTTTAACGTGCGTATTTGATCTTTTGCATGCTCATCCATACGAAAGGGGTTCGTGTCTGTACATCTGTTGACGTGAGAGATCGGAAAAATTATCAACTTTTACCCACCAGACGCCGTGACCGGGAATGGAACCCGGACCCTCACACTGAAAGCCGAAAGCTTTAAACCACTCGGCTGCTGAGCCTGTCAGCCTGGAACAAGACACAGCTCGCGGAAAAGCTTGACACACATCGATCGTTCCCTTGCTGCATGGGATCCATCCACTTTCCGTCCCCGCCTCCTCTCTCGTTCTCCGGTATGTGCCATGCTGACATGTCGATAGGCCCACGAGCTATATATAAACTGGATCAGCTACAATAATCATATCATTATATGATCACACGCTTTGCACAGTATAGGATTTTCACACACACGCGCGCGCATGCACACGCATATACGCACGTACGCACTCACCAAACACGCTTGCGCGCACACACAGACGAACACATACAAACGCAGAGACAAGGACAGACACGCACGCACAAACGCATCACAGAGAGAGAAAAAAATTATGAAGGGGTGGAGAAAGATAAGGAAATGTCACACTGTGCACAGTAAAGGATTCTTACACAGAAGTTCACATGCAAACGCATATACGCACAGACGCACTCACCAAACGTGCGTGTGCATACACAGATTAACATAGACATACAGACACACACAAGGCACAGACACACGTACACACACACGAACACGCACAAGAGAGAAAGAAAGGAACATATATTTCTTGCTTCAAAACAGTCCACATGAAAATTGAAGAATCGATTGGAGATGATGGACTAAGAGAGAGTTCCTTCAGCAGGTTTAAAAAAAAATATATACATAAATATATATTTGAAACATAAGAAGCATAGATGTGGTTGGAAATAAATGGGCAGTCATCAAGCATAACATTTCTCTGCTTGTGACGCACATATATAGACATACCAGTAGATCCGTATACAACAACTCTTCCAGTCAGAATAGGATACAAAAAATAAAATAAAAAGTGTTCAAGCTTTCCCTCCTCCCATATGTAAAAGTATATGACAGGTATTTTTTCTTTTCATCCTGGAAAACACACACACACACACAGTAAACTGAGCTAGTGTATTTGATTGTCCTTTTCCCTACAGTATGATAGTCACAGAGAGAGAGGAGGAGGAGAGAGAGATGACCAATCAGCACATGGTTTGATCCCACTGTTACCTCAGGCCATTTACCACTTCAAACACTGCTGCATTTTTAAGCATAGATAAACTGAAAGGTCACCCAAGAAAAAATACTGAAGATATCAAAGGTAATGAATCCATAGTGGAGTTGATATGTTTTGAAGGAAGGGTATGTATGACAGTGTTATTTTGAGCAATAATCCATGCTTTTGCAGCATCAGTCTCAGGATTTATCAACTGTGGCATCCACTATCAAACTGACTGCATTTGAACAATCTCCCCGCTGATGCTGCTATGAAACTAACGTCAAAGGAAAGACATTTTGGAAAAGACTGGATAGGTCCTTTTCACTAATGGACCTGACCAGCCTGAAAGAGTGTGCCCCTGTACTGGCATAGAATGCAGCCTCTGGACTATTATTACATGTATGTTGTTGAATTTCTTAACATAATTATCTGTTGAAGTTGGAAACCCCAGTGCACTGTGAGGGGCCCTGGTGGTATTAAGAGGTGTTTTTTCCCCCAGTCAATAGTTAGATCCATTGTAAAAATTAAGATGCCAAAATCAACGCAACAGGATTTCTTTGTTTCTTTTTAAAACGAGGCCAGTGGCCAAAGCAGAGTGGGGTGGGGAAGATGATTTATTTCACTACCAGGAATTAATTCAGAGTCAAAATTTCTTCTATTTATTTTTTCTTCTTCATCAGAATGTATCTGTTGTTTTTTTAATACTTATTACAAGGGTGGTACAATGTTTGACTGAATCCTAAGCAAGCAAAGTGCATTTCATCCTTTGGAGACCCTGTTTGTCAGCTGCAGTCAGACACTGTTTACTACTTGTTGAGGTCTTACAAAGATTCTGAGTACCCTTTATAGGTATTTTCGCCCTCTTTAGGCTTTTTCTGTAACAAAACATATTTTCCAGCCTATTTTCATTTTTACCTGTTCGGTTACAGCTTACTGGAAAAGACAGATATAGTTAACAGCTGATTAGAATGAATAGCACAGTTTTGCAGGATATCAGTTCTTTCTTTATCTCCTTGATGTGGGCTGATGGTTTGCTGTCGTGTTTCAAAAGCCTCATTGGCAGCAGCTGCCATGGCAAAGTGGTTAGCATTATGGAATGTTGACTGGTGGTGGTTGGAGTCCCATCAGAGGTGGGTTTTTTTCAGTCCATGGTCAGCTCCTACCAAGAGTTGAGTCTGCTGTAGGCTTAAATGGGAAGACTGGGACCATGCAGACAAGCGTCAGAGTCATATGCTTCACAGATGTGTCTTTAGGAGTTTTACTCAACTTTCCTGACCATCACTACAGGCGTATCTTTCAGCCTTGGATATATCATTAGAGTACAGCAGCAGAATCACCCCATCATCATCCACCATCACTGAAATATAAAAAAAATGTCCAAAATTTTGGACACAAAAACAAGAGCTGCAGAGGCCATGACTGTATAAAAGTGGTTTGGGCATTCACCAGAATGGCCAGTTCAAAGCATGGAGTGAAGCTGTTAGTTCCTACATCTGTCCTGAGCTGAGCTGAAAGACCACCACTGACATTGTTGGTAACATGCCACGGCTTGGCAACATCTCTTCTGGAGAATATCTTGTGAGATTCTGCAACCAGTGGAAATGTCATATATTCATGACTTTGGCTTCTTCAACAGTGGTGTATTTCAAATACCACTGGTGTGTTTATAAACAAATTAGCTTTTCTTTGAAAGTCACATCTCCACATCATTATCAATTGTTAAGAGGGGCAGTGAATATCATGGGCACAGTCAGACAAATAAAAGGCCTAACAGGCATGTAACAAAGTGGTATTTTTAATTTGATAAACTGCCACTTGTACACATGAAAAAAAGCAGAAAATCTCAAAAAGAACGCGGCAACAGTAACTCCCAACACCATCATTCCCCTGAAAAGTAGAGACTAGAACATAATAAACATTCTTTTCCAACTTGAACAAACATAACCTGATAAACATCCCTTTCAAACTTGAACAAATTCTCCTTTTTCTGTGTAACACATGCTTGCTTAAATGCAAGCCCCAAATTCAGATCTTTTTGTATAATAATCATTAATAAAACAATTTGATATTAATAAAACAATCTGAAACTCCACACGGTTTTCAAAAAAACAGTGACAACTTTAACACCGCTTGTCTTATTTATGAACGCATGCGCCATTGGTTAAAGTATTGGTGATGAAAAGGCCTTTTTTCAATTCAATTATAGTTATCTTTGAGAAAAAAGAACTAATCCAAGTTTTATCAAAATTCAAACACAATGACTTGCTGAATGAAATAGATGACACCGGTTAGCTTTCATTATGCAATAAATCTGCAGCTAAAACACACACACACACACACACACACACACACACACTCTATCACAAAACACAAATTCTGCTGCACTTGCTCAACACCCTTACCCCCACATTATACCCAGTTCTCTCCAAGCAAACATACATTCACACACACATTTATCTCTTAGAAACCTGTATACATGCATACTTTATTTCAAAATTACTTTTTCCATTACATCACCATCACCCCCATATTATACCCAGTTCTCTCCATACACACACACACACACATTCATCTTAAATAAACCTGCATGCTTCATTTGAAATTTACTTTTTCATCAAAATAAAGCATTTATTTTGGCAACAAACCAACTTGTCATGATCTGACAGAGACAATATATTTTCTTCTTCATCAAACTAAGTTAAAACATTAGATCAGATATTTTTTTCCTCTGCTGACAGGAGAAGCACACTTTAACTGTGGAAGAACTTGATAAGTAACTTCACTGCCCCTTATCCTTGGACCTATCCTTACTACGTTATCCACTTGCTGTTCTGTTGTTTACAAAGCGAATGTATGCCACCATACACCTGACAGAAAATGGAGTGCAAAGATGTGCTCCAATAACTGACAAAAACTGAGACCTTTAAAGAAAATAAATGTGACTAGGGTCACCTTAAATTAGCTCAGGGCAGTAAGCAGGAATATAATTGTTAGCAGTCAAACAAAAAAATTAATATCAAACATTGTACATCAGAGACTAAAAAGAAAAAAACCAAAAAAACAATAAACAAGCATTTAGTACTGGCTGCAGGCAAGCTTGTAATGTGATTATATTGTTCTGCACTCTTACACAAAGCTGTCTGTGTGAGCCGTACTAAGGCCAAAAAAATCACTGCTTTCTTTCTGTCTTTTACAGACTTCTTTCTGTTTCATTCATTGACATTCCAACATATTTATTACCATGCACCAAAGATATATTGTTCACTATACAGAGGCAAAAACAAAAACACAAATGCACTCTTCATACATTCATACAATATCAAGTCCACAGATACATTTAAAAGCAACTTCCTTAACTGTCGAACATGCTCACTCAGTCACATACCGATGTGCATAAAAATTTTGAACAATAACTAAACAAACTATCAAACAAATCTTTTTCCACCACAGACTACTAATACATCAGCACCAGTCACCCCACCTTGTGTAATTAACTCTACTGCCCAACCTTAAGTCATCGGATGCCAGAAGGAGACCCCTTCGTTATTCAGCCAGGACGGAGACCTCAAAGGTACACAGCCAGAAAGAAGGCCTCAAAACTAACCAGTCAGACAGGAGACTTCCACACAGACCTCACCATCATCTGATCCATAAAGATCTCTGTGGCAGACCTCTGCAGTATCCAGTCCTGAAATCTCACAAGGCTGGATCCAGAAAGGACATATCCAAACCATCTAGCCAGAAAGGAAACCTCCACATCACCTAGTCCTCAAGAGAACTTCACACAACCCTGTCTACAAAGGACACTCTCCACCATCCAGCTGGAAAGGAAATTTTCTACCCTTCAGTTCAGCAAAGACCATCTCAGACAGGAGACCACTACACACCGCCAGTCCACACATGCCCTCTGGATCCAGAAAGTGGACCCTCCAAAGAGCCAAAGGGCTTATTTGCGTTTAGTGACGGTGACCCAGACCTCATCCTCAGGCCTGGTGACCAGGCCATAGTAAGGCGTCACCACCTGTCCCTCCACCATCCTCACAGAGAACTTCCTAATCAGGGTGGCCACCAGCACCGAGGTCATCAGGTAGGTCAGGTCCTTGGCCGGGCAGTGACGCTTGCTGCCAAACCCAAATGGACAGTAGGCCAGGGTGTCACGCTGGGTGCTATTCTCCACGTTGAAACGCATCGGATCAAACCTGAGGAAGAAACGCTTGCTGTGATAAAGCTGGCTAATATGAAACTCTTTACATGCTGTGATAAAGCTTTCCAATGTAAAAGCATTTACTTGCTGTGAAAAAGCTTTCCAATGTGAAAGTCTTTTCTTTATGTTAATGTTTTAGACAGACCTGGGGTAGGTTCTCAAGGCCTGATCAGCGTGTTGGTTTTATGCGATGGTCAGGCAACAGCAGATGCAGTGTTGCGTAGGTGGATCAGTCCACACTTTGAAACCTCCTTGAAACAGACACTGAAACTTTCCAAAACGAAACGATCTGAAGAGGACATTATCAGTTTCAGTTCAAGGAGGAGTCAAAAAGAGTGTGGACTGAACCATATATGCTACACTACATCTCTGTAAAACAATATAGATATAAAAAAGCAGATACATGACCATAAACCCAACACACTGATCAGGCCTTGACAAACAGAAAAGGGACAAGAATATACTCAAGTGACAACCACAAATTTTTTTTTTTTCAAGAAGCAAAGGGCAAATATTAGTAAGAAAGGTATCATGAAAGAGAGTGGAAAGGACTGTGTAATGACAAGAGCAATTACAAGAGCAACATTTCCTCCCGCAGATGTGGTGTGGCATATATACATCAGTGTGAACACTTTGCCACTTACTTGAAACTGAAGCTAAGAGTGGAGCAATAAAGTACAAATAAAAAAAATTTTGAATGGTATCAAATCAGGCTCTTAAGATCAGTGTGTTATCACACAATTAATCAACCTGCCTTAGTGATTAAATTCACAACTGCAAAAAACAGAATTAGGATTGTTATTTAAACGGTTGACTGATTGGTTAGATGTGCGCTCAAGTTTTTTTTACTTTTTCGTGCTTTTTTTCTTTCTCCTTTTCCCTGTATCATTGTAGTCTTTGCTGTTAATTTCTTCTTGCCTACTGTGTGTATATTGTGTGTGTGTGTGTGTTGTGTGTGTGTGTGTGTGTGTGTGTGTGTGCCTGTATCAGCCATCTGTATGCCTATATGTGTATGTATGCAAGTACATGTACATGTAAATGTGCTTGTGTCAAAGAAGAGAGTATGTGTGCATGCACATCACCTTAATGTTTCCATCTGTGCACTAAGTTTAATATTTCCATCTGTGCACTAAGTTTACTTGGCACAGAGAATTTTCCAAAATACACTAAATTCTGAAGTTAAAAAAAAAAATCTTACTACTAAGCAAACTTAGCGCATGTTAATTAATATCTTAGTGCAACCCAGTTTTGTTCTGTTCCACAGGCAGACCTGTATTTCACCCCTTGCAAATTCAGCCAACTTTAGACCGATGTTATTTTCCTTCTTATAATGTCTTGGGTCCAAATTCTATGGGGGACAGACAACAAAAACAACAACAACAACAAAGAAATCATGAAAAAAATGACTTACTTGTTGGGAATAGGAAACAGCTTCTCATCATGCATTACCACCCCCAGTGCCTGGATTACAGCAGTCTGAGAAAGAAAAAAAAATTGCAGCAGTCAGTCACTCATTCAAAATATGGCAGAGATTTTCAGGACACTTATCAAGCGGTCTCAAAATAATAACACTGCATGAAAGGTAACAGTAAATCTCCAAAAAGTCTTAACAGTTTTGATGACCAACGTCAAAAATAACTTGCCAAGGAAAGCAATCTGAAGTAGCAGACTTTACAAACATATTTTCTGAAGTAATGAGAAAGCATTTTTATCCTAACTTGATACATCAACTTATTTTTCAAAAGTTACTTTGTTTCCTCCTGGAAACTGTCAGTGTAAAAGCTATTCTATCCTTTACCAAACTTAAAATTTGCAAGTGAGATAACATGACAACTTACATTTTTGGGGATCTTATGTCCCCCGATCTCAGTGTCGAAATCCTGACAGCGTGCAGAGAATGGAACAATGACAGCGCAACGTAGAGTTTCCTCTATCACCTCTCTTAGGTATCTGCAATGACCACAGATTTTCAGTTCATGAAAACATTCTTCCATTGGTGAGTTTACATCCTTTTGAATAACCTGAACTATTTGGAAAACAGCAATACATATAAACCTTTTTTTGATGTAACCTGATACTCTCAATAATACCTCATCTACTTTCTTCCAATTGTCATAGGTTTCCTTTTCATTGAAAACACCTTCTTTGCTAAACACACATTTACTGGAATTCTAAATGAAGCCAAATATGAAGATAATTATCGTTTTGTAAGTCTGAACAATGTTTTCTTTTTTCACGTCCACAAATATAAAAACAAAGAAACAAAACGTGCACAAAAGAATGTTAGCATGCCACCACAGCATCTGAATTTCAGCTTCTCTCACTCTCTCACTCCCCCCTCCTCCTCCAGTCCCCCTCCCCCACCTTCACTCCCCAACTTCCTCCAACTTGGTTCCAGTTGTTAAAAAAAAAAAAAAAAAATTGACTTCCTTATTTAAGCAAGCGTTTCAGCCTGTCTTGATTTTAAACATCACATCACACGATGAAGTATTTTCCATTGCTTGCCCATGAAGTCACACCTCAGTCTGAAGACAGAAGCTGTGGAGACGTCCCCCATGTTGTACCCATGAAGAAGTTCTGTGAACAGCTTGTCCTGCACCTCTGGGTGACTTGCCAGGAAGTACAGACACCATGTTAGCACTGCAACAACCAACAACAATCATCATTAAAACCACAGTTAAAAAAAATAATAAAAAAATTTAAAAAAACAAGAAGCAAAACTTTCATGGCTCATGCGTTTATTCCTGTTGATTTAAAGACACCAACAACAAAACAGAAAATGTGAGAGAAAGGGGGTAGGGTGGGGGGCTGGTGGGGGTGAGGGACAGAGTTGCCAGTATTTACATATATCAGTCCAAATCAGATTTTGCTCACCATCAGAAATAAGTATTTGTCAAACCACAAACTGACTGTTGGAAATGGAACTGCACCTGAAGCAGCCCACATCGATCTGCATTTCATTGTTTTACAATCACAATACAAACACTCACAGCTAGTGGCACGTGAAACACCAGTGACAATGTAAGTGAGGCAGTCCCCAACTTGAGCGTTGGTGTCCTTCTTGTGAGCGGCAATGACATGGTCCACAATCAGATCTTCCTTGCTGCCCATTCTGTGCTTTGTCCTGTGTTCCAAGGCACGGGTGATGGCAGCTCTCATCTCCTCCAGGGCTACACATGCACATACACACATGCATGCCAGCACCCACACACGCAAACATAGATACATTTGATGCCTAATATCATTCTTAGCGACAAAGATAACTAATAAACGAACAAAGATATGATTTATACCCTTTGCCTTAAAGACAAACAGATCAGTGCTGTACTAAAAAATATAAACAAATAAAGATTAAAAATTCCAGTGTACATGCACAGTCAATTCAAAGCATCACTAATTTCCTCTAGACAAACCAGGATTGAGCCAGTCCTTGATATGCATGACCTGTGTGCAGGAAACAGGGTGCTATTTTGTCTCTAAAGTTAACTGCAAAATTGTAGCTTTTTTTTCTGCCATGAATCTATGCAGCAGAAACTTTCCTGAAAAAACAAACAAACAAAAAAACAACACTGACCCCATCTCTTTTTCTCTCTCTCACATACAAAAGCATGCACCCTACCCCAACCCCATACATCTATTCCTCCATTTATGCACATGCATACACATGCACGCACACACTCACACACACCCAGCTATAAATTCATACAAGTACATGCAGAAGACCTATTCACCTGACTTAAAAATCTTTCCTCGAGGACTGTCATCAGAGGGGATCTCAGGGTCCCGGATACGCTGCTCCAACTCCAGCCAAACCTGAAGCCATCAAACACCTGTCGGCGGTCACGTCTGGTACTGCAGGTGCCTTTGACAATGGTATGCAACTGGGTGCAGCTGAGGTTCTCTGATGTGCGCAGGTTTTTGTGTGTGTTTACATGTGTGTGCTTGCATATGCATGCGTGTGTGTGTACAAATTTGTATGTATGTGTGCTAAATATTTTGTGTTTACATGTGTGTGTGTTGTTCAATCTGACATCAATTCACGATGTGATTTTATGTGAACATGCATACATGTATGTGTATGGCAGCATATGATTATTTGTGTTTCTGTATGTGTGAGTGTGTTTATGTGTGTGCTGTGCATGTGTATATACACACTAATATTTTTGTGCAAATGTACATGCTAGTGTACCACTGTGAACTGGTCAACAGCCACTATCAAAGCAGAGCATTGAGCAATACAGACTATGAGAAAATCAATGATGAACTAAGGATTTGACTTGTTTGGTAATAAATGGCTAATAACTTTGAATCAAAAAAATAAATAAAAGGAACAGTGATTTGCACTTCTCTATAAGACAAGGGCACCTGACTCCAGCTTCAATCATTCTTAGCAATTCCAATTTCATTGGGGAAAGTGGAATAAATGATACAGTGGAAGAACTCCAGATACTTTGTTTTAATTTTCAAGGAAATTTCTGAATATGTTCTCCTGAATCCTTTCCTAAAACGTGATCGATCAACGATTTAATAACCTTACTTTGCTAAATTTGCTTGTGTTCTTGTGATTACGATGGATGAATATATTGGTGATACAGCTAATTTCCAATACTGCTACTGTTATCACTATTCAAGAGGTGTACAATTACATTCACAAAGAAATAATGCAACAGTAGTCTAGAAAGTGTTAATTTCACTCTTCATTTTTTGGGTTTTTTCCAGAGCTAGGCTGTAACCACCAGAACACAAATTGTGTTACTTCAAGCTACACTGGTACCTGGTCAAAGCTGCGCAGAAAGGTGAGCACTTCCTTGTCATCTTTGAAATAGGGTCCCATAACACACTGCAGCACAGCCTTGATGGCAAAAGCCGTCATGTACTGCTGGAGAGAAATGTGCTCATCCTTCACAACCGTCCCCCATTTACCTGCCATGTCGCTGGAGATCTGAGAGACAGATCAACAAAAACAGCCCATCACAGAGAAATCATACATATATCACATATACATTGACTTATTCAAGAATGGCATTTCAATAGCATCTGTCAAAAGCAAATCTACACAAATGACACTTCAATAATATCTGTCAACCGCAAATCTACACTGAGACAGTTGCATGTGAGTGTATTCCCTGTTTCAGCACTTTTTCCTCTTTGAGTAAGTTTTATCTAATATATTATAGAAACCTCAGGTTCTGTAACATAATTTGTCAATAGCAAATCTACCACGAGACAGTGCAAGTGAGTGTATTCCCTGTTTCTGGGCTCCCCACTCCTCCCCTGCCCCCCTCCCCCACCCCCTCCCTCTTTTGAGTGACTTTATTTTAAATATATATATATAGAAACACTAGGCACACTGAAATAATTCTTCAATTGCAAATATACACTGTAGCAGTGCAAGTGAGTGTATTCCCTGTTGCAGAACTTTTTTCTTTTGAGTAACCTTTCAAGAAAACAATAAACGTGTATATTAGAAACCTTGGATCAAATGGATTCACTTTTACGAAAACGGAGGCTGTACAACTAATTTTCAGTTGTTCTGCTACCATGCTCTTTTACAACAACTTGTTAAGTTGTATGTCACATTTTACAAAGACATTAGTACTTTTTTTCCACCTGTTTCATTACCATTTATGTAGCAGCTGAAAAAATATAACAAAACACCTAAACAAGAGAAAACTCATAATCTATCATCAATGTGTCAAGTAACCATGTCATTATACACACACACACACACACACACACACACACACACACACACACACACACACACACACACACATATCTATCTCTCTATATATATACACCATTTTGCTATGTGTGTGTATAATACATATATAGAGAGAGAGAGGGAGAGAGAGAGAGAGAGAGTCTTTGAGAGTTTCAGCAGCAGCAATTCATGATTTAAGACCCTGCTGATCTTCAAATGCTGAGTAGTTGTTCAGGTTCACAGATTTACCTTGTTGAGTATCTCAGAGTACTGATCCAAATTTTCATGGCTGAGACTCTTGTCGTACAGCTGTCGTCGTGCTCTGCCCTCCGCTCCATTTAGAAAATACAAACTCTTGTCTCCAAATATTGGCAGCATAATACTGAACAGTTCTCCTGTGAAATATAACCTATCTGTTACCAAAAGCAGCCAATATGTAATCATATCAAACTGCAAACACATTATTAATAGCAGCTCTCATTCAAAAGCTTCAAAGCACATTCTTAAGTCATCTGATTATATTAGTTTCATTCTCAAATTAAAGCTGCTCATCTATATTCTCAGATGTACATGCATGCACACATGTAACCAATATCATTACAGGTCACAAGAGACCAGTATTTCTTGATGTGTACAATCATTACACAACACCAGTTTCAATTGAAATAAATCACACACCAAAAACTAGGTTCACAACAAACAGGGAATAATGAAATTTGTGGGAATTCTGAAACATCAACTGTGTTCATAAATGGACATATGTAAAGGTATAAGCATGAGTGCACACAGACACAAACACACAAGCTCACATACTGACTGCTATACACAACTTATTACCCAAACTGGCACTGGTATGAGATGAAACAAAAACATAAAATAAGACTTCCAAAAATGTTTAAACTCGCACACACAAGTGACAAATTATAGAATGTACATTCTGGACATTACTCATTAGTCACATGAAATTCCTAATGCAGTACATGAAAACAAGCGTACAGAACATTCCTTTGCTGAAACAATACACCAAGCAGCCAGAACTTAGAATTCACCTGGACGATCAAAGACATTAGCATGTTGCTTGAAGAGACTGGGTGAAGCAATGCTGACCACAAAGCCCTCTCCAATCCAAAAGGACACAATGGGGCCCAGTTCTTTGTGCTGCTGCTGCAGGAACTCATGGAGACTGCCAGCTCTCTGGATATCTACCAGATTGCCATCTCTGTTGCAGGGACAGATGAAAACATGAAAGAACAAGAAGCCATGTGTGGTCAAAGTCAAACAAAAATATCATGCCAATCTTAGAAATTTTGAACATTGGATATGCTGCATAGTTTTACAACTGTATGACTTAATCACAAATATCCATGTGCGTGCAGTGCAGACTGAATCTGTGACACAAGAAACAAATGATGAGCACCCAAAGGCAGCTCTCAGACAGCTCTACTCAGGTAGGTAGCTGTTGTGCAAATGACTGTGTTTGTAAAGAACTTTGAGTTATTGGTTTCTGACTGAAACAAGGCGCTATGTAAGAGTCAATAATTATAATAGTAATCATTGCTCTTAGTCTACTTCAGAAACTATTTTAGAAACATAAATTTACCATGTTTCAACACTGAAGTCCCAAGGCTGTAATATATCATAATTACCATTTTCAAAATAAAGTATTACCACCTTCTGTATTCAACACAGTCTTACCTTCCTATATTTGATCAATAAATGTTTAAATGAAAACAATCACGAACTGTCATGTCATTTTTGTATCAGTACTCTGCTGTTCATCTTTATACCATTTTACTAAAGTCTCTAACCACTGGTTAAAATTCATTATTGATGAACCTGAAGACATTTAGTTTATTTTTATTTGTAGTAAAGAAACAGGTTAAAATGGAAATTAAATGTTTCCACTTGAATGATATTTGCTTCATTTTTGTGAAATTCTTACTAAACATCACATACATATTATCCTTGTCCAAATAAAATATGAATTCAACTAAGCTCTGCATCAAACTTACTGTGCAGATGTGCTGTCCAGACCAGGTATAGTTGTAATCTTCTTTGAAGACTGAAAAGAAGAAGAAGAAAACAATCATCAGTGTATGGGGGAATCCAAATGAGCGGCGTGGGAGTAATGCCACTGAAACGGTGCAGATGATGGGGCAGCAAAAAATAAATAAATAAATAAAATAAAATAAAAAAACAATCATCAGTTTTATACATCACATATTTTAGTATACCTATCGAACTGAAGTGGGAAAATATCGGAATAGTCCTTTATTAAGTGTGCATCTGTTAGTGGTAAAAACCAGTGGAGAAAACATCTGAATTTTTTAGTATCAATCCTGCATCATAAAATAAAGTTATAAACATACCAACTGACCAAACAATCATCAAACTCTGTTAAATATCTTCTTTTTATATATATTCTATTATATGATTGGGTGTAAAGTTTCATTTTATGTGAAGTATGAGATTTAGAAAAACGGCCATACAAGAAAAGAAGCAGAAAAAAGAAAATACCTGGTGGATAAAAGGAACCAAGTCAGCTGGACTGAACAGTGAGATACCAACTATCACGCAAGGTATCAAGAATCATTTGTGCCACGCATACTCACTCATCTCACCATGAATAACTTCATGCATTATTCTGGGGCAATGATAAAACTAACTAAGTCAGATGGATGAATGATTAAAAGAAAAGTTTGCGCTGTGCATCACTTTGTATGAGTTATGTATGAGTTACGTTTGTTGGCCATGAACACTTCTGGCTCAACTTTCCACAATTCCATTGGGTGCATGATAATAACGATATGATCAAAGATACCTCAAAGATATACACTGAAACACACACACACACACACACACACACACACACACACACCACACCACACACACACACACACAAACGCACACACAGACACAGACACAAATGGACATCCGCACAGAATTGCATTCACAGCAGACGACAATTTGTCGTGCACAGCAGTTTCGCGAACGTGGCCGTATGTTTTCAAATCTGTTTTGCACATTGACAGAAAAGCATGTATGTATATCCGTAAACACATACCGGGTACATATAAATCACGGCGATCAGAAGAACGACAACAAGAGTGACAGCGAAAATGACAAAGTCAAGCATTTTCACAAGTTGGATAAGTTTCCACAGAAAGTATCTCGTCTGCCTCGTCTGCTTTTACTCTTTGCGCACTTCCGCCCACATCACAATCGTTGAGACTTGAAGTATATGCCCAGCAGTTGCGTTCATTTTGTTGTTTACGGTGTGGCGTAATCAGACACACACAAAAAGTTTTGGATATGTTCTTCAAATAAATGAAACAAAATATGTCTGTGTCCACTCCATGCTTTGAAGCAGAAATTGTCATGTTGTTTTATAGGCCTTAGATGTATCACATTTCAACATATACATCAGGGATGAAAACTAACAGAAATTTTTTTTTCAGGAATAACAGAAAACTGGAAAGGAAAATACTGCACAGAATAGATATTAATCACACAACGGTAGCTGGTTAATACTTTTAATATACTTACGATAATAATAATAATAATAATAATAATAATAATAATAATAATAAACATGAGACTACTACCAATAATAATGATAATGATAATAATAATAAGAAGAAGAAAATGAAGGCTTATGTAGCACGTACAGTACCCCCATCTCAGATAGGGCTCACTGCGCTGTACAATAAAATATATAAATTTAAGAATAAGCAATATAAAAGCCGCAAGTACAAAAAAAAAAATCAACACAGGCAATATCACAGTCTCACATCATAGGCCCAAATCACAGCAGAATAGATATATCACATTCACCACAGTCCTAATTTACTCCAAAGAACCAAGCATCACAATTACATACAAATCAACATAAAGAGCAGGTCCAGCAATCCGTGAATCAAAGCAAGCATATGCAGACGGAAAAGCTTTGCTCAGTGAAAATAATACTGTTTGGAAAGATATATTTTTAGTGTTCTCTTGAATGCCGGTGTTGAGATGTGACAAAGGTGTGAGGGTAGTGAATCCACTGTATGGGTGCAACGAGAACATTCACCAGCCTTTGGTTTTTGTGGGAATCTTGGGAATACAATGTGTGCGCATGCCATGTGAAGAACGGATTTGTCTGAATGGTGAATAGACAGAAAGTAGATCCAAAATAGACAGGACAAGAATTAGTGAAGAAATTGTGACAGGGAACTGAGAGTTTGTATGGTATTCTATATTCTATGCTTGAATAGGGAGCCAGTGAAGGAATACGAGTAGGGGAGTGATGTGTTGACGTTTCATAGCCTCAGTTGAGCGTGACTCCTGCTGCAGAGTTTTGAATTATTTGAAATTTGTAAACACAGTGTTTGGGACAGCTATCGGGAAGAGAATTTCCATAGTCTAGTCTACATATGACAGAAGAACAAACCAATGTCATATTCACTACACCAGCCACATTTGCCAAGGCAGATGCCTGACACTGAGCAGCATAATCTAACGCTCTAATCAGGCTGTGAGTGTATGCATATTTGTGTACCTATCAGAGTGAACTTCTGCAGAATTTTGCCAGTGGACAACACTTTTGATGCATTGGGTTCTTTTTCAGTGCACCAATTATGTGTGCTGCACACATGACCTCAGTTTATCGTCTCATCCGAATGATCAGACGCTCAGTTTGATTTTCCAGTCATACTTGGGAGAAAGGGCGATAGCAGGAATCGAACCCAGACTAGATTGCCAGATGAGCGTCTTTTCCATGCTGCTACCATGCCATCCTCCTGAAATGTTAGACAAAACTGGTATATCATGATCATAAAGTTTGTGAACTATCACATTTTGTGAAAACTTGGAAACAAATAAAATGTCCTTGAACTAAGACATTTTGATAATGTGGCACAATGTGTAATGTTATACTGACACAGGATATGAAAATGCTTCAATTTTCAGCTGTTGATAATCTTTTTAAAAATGTCATTCATACCGGGCCAATTCTTGGGTCATTATACAGTTACCACCAAGGTACAGATATGCTAATAAGTGATCTGATGCAATAGGTATACTTTTTTATGGATATCAAAATGATGGAAGGAAAATGGTCGTATCTTCTGTGACTCATGATCCGTATTTCGTTGTTTTTCCCCCGCCGTTCATAAGACAGATCTCTCAAAGTTTCACAACCTTTCCTTGTCCTGATCGTGAACTTCAAGCTTTGTTCTGAAATAAATATTGGTGTCTTTTTCTTTTCTTTTTCTGTATCAGGCCAAAGACAAAGATATTTCAGGTGTTGTTCATGTCCATGATCAGGCCCGCAAGTCGCCACTCCAACAGAAAAAAAAGAGGATTTTTTGTGGGAAAACAGGAAATAATGGGGCTTTTGTTTATATTTTATTAAACGTTTCATCAATTTTCAGACAAACATGAATGCAGTCTCAGATGGAAAATGTGGATCAACAGATATGACACAAACAGCTCAAACACAACAGAGTTTTCTCAAATGAAATCTAGACTTGGGAACATGTCAGTCACCTGTAACAAAATTTCTGATCCGTTGGCAAGTAAAACATTTGAAGTTCTCCCTCTCATTACTGCTGCTTGTAATAATTATTTCATGGTAACATATCAAAACGATATGTATCATTAAAAGTGTATGAAGTTGCGTTATTCATATGATCGCGATTGCCATTGTGCAGTGAACTGTTGGTATACCGACTTATTTAATTTTCTGTTCCCTCTCTCTCTCTCTCTCTCTCTAGCAGAATTGAAACTAACATCTTGTTGGATCAAAAGTGACACCCAGGAAATTTAATATCACACATACACACCGACACATAAACTGACGTGAGCACGCACATGCATGCACACATCCACCCACCCACATTAGCAAAAACCTCTACAAGTGCAGCTGGTATTTAGCAAAGTTTCCACTTGTTTCATTTAAACAGCCTGGCAGTCTGTTGAAACATGGTGAAAGACTTTTCTCCCCACAACTAACCAGGAGATCTGAGTCGTCTGTGTCTGTGCATTATACAACCACTGGATACATAGCAGTCACACTTCAGTCACACAGCTTTTGTGCATAAACCCCCCAAATGCTAATGGGAACTTACGATCATTGGCAGACTGAACAAGCTTTTGAGTCCATACCAGGAAAGATATATTTCTGACAGGCCCACTTCCTGTCGGAGACAAGTGTATTGACAAGTGCAGAAACAGGATAGTACATGGAATGTCGTCACCTGACCCAGATGACTGTCATTCTGATGCATTCATGGAACACTGTGGGGTGGGTATTCCATTTACAGAAAATGTGTGTGTCACCCAGGGGTCCAGTGACATTGAAATTAAGCTGTGAAGACATGGTTATTATTAACAATAATGGTTACCGAGAGGGCTCTATCATCATAAGAATATTGGTGAGTTTACAACTTGTGGACAGGTTAACATTGGACATTGACAGTGTGAAAAACTGGTAGAAATGCCCTCTTTTCACAATGGAGTTCCTTGTGTTTCTACTGCAATATATTTTGTTTTCACTGATGAAGGTTTTATTTGGAAAATACTGGTGTTGATAGATTCTACAGTGGTTGATGGATTCTGACATTGTAATTTCAGTCATTTCATGTCCTTTACACACACACACACACACACACACACACACACACACATACATACATACGCACCCACACCCAAACATGCGTGTGCGCACGCAAACACACACAGCCAAGAATTATTATGTTTATTCACTTTCTTTAATCATATGAGTCAAACTGCTACTGAAAACACTATAAGTTTTGAACTAGGTTTTCAGTAACATGTTTATATACAAAAGAGGAATGGAATATAGTACTGATTTAAAAACACATGCACGCATTCACACACATGCATGCAGCAACTGAATTGATACACTGATTCACTTTATTCAGACATGTAAGTCAAAGTGTTGTGAACCATGATAGTTATACAATTATCTATCCAGCATGTTCATATGCATTTAAACAAATAAAATAGAATCAAGTTTGCTGATGTTCTTCTAATTAAATGACTACAGTATTGTACTGTACAATTTTTTTAAATCTCTCTCTCTCTTTCTCTCTCTCTATATATATGTGTGTGTGTGTGTGTGTGTGTGTGTGTGTGTGTGTGTGTGTGTGTGTGTGTGTGTGTGTGTGTGTAGCATAATTCAAATGCTCAAAAACATAGGCTCTGAAGGAACACACTCACAAACACACAGGTTTAAGACATCAAGTCATGCCAAACACTTTTCCAGTGATTCTTAACCAAAGTAACAATGTTTAATTAAGATATCATGTTTTATGTCCATTCTCTGTGATAAGTACATGTCTGTGACTGTGATCATTGAATGAGTGGTTTACTTCAAGTTAACATTTAAGCATTTTATGTACATACATATTGAATGACTGTGATTCTTCTGCATTGTGTATGTGTTTTACAACATGAAAGAATTTCTATAATTACAGATAATAAATAATATATTATGTAATAAATAAAATCACATGAACCTTTTCATCTGAAACAACTTTTTTTTTAAACACACGTATCCTTTTTTGCTCTACCATCCCCCTTCTTATGCATGGATAAGATAATGAAGAAATAAGGCCAACTTGGAAAGAATGTGAGAACATTGTTGCTTTTTATTGGAATTTCCACTACATCAATATTGTTTTCCACTTGCATGCTCTTGTGTGGTATAATGCACTGTTATATATATATGTACTGTTTCATGTAAGGCTTGTATTATTATTATTATTATTACTATTATTATTACCATTATTAATAAATCAAGTTTATCTCGCTTAAAACTGTCATTTTAAGTCTGCATTTGAGGGTATGGGTAAGAGGGAGCTGATAATCAGTTACATATCTCTTTTACATCTGAGGTTTTAAATCAGTAAGAATGGATTTGATGAATTTTTTTTTTTTAATGTGGAACATACAAGTAAATTAATCACAGTTCAAAAGAGAAACCTGGTTTCAAGTCTACATTTGAGGGTATGGGTGAGAGGGAGCTGATAATCAGTTACATATCTCTTTTACATCTGAGGTTTTAAATCAGTAAGAATGGATTTGATGATTTTTTTTTTTAATGTGGAACATACAAGTAAATTAATCACAGTTCAAAAGAGAAACCTGGTTTGAAACACATGAAAATACAGTGAACAACTGATGAAAAACCAAGAAACAGTTCAGTATCTGTCATCACTACAGCAGCTTTGTTGTTTTATTCAACAGATTCTTTATTCCCTTCTGCCACACTCTAAATATCCAGAATCAAACTAAACATGATCAAATTGATTGAATAAATAATACTCTTTTCCTTATTGAAAAAAAATATATAGAGAGAGAGAGTCAACAGCATAAGGAAAAAAAAAACAAATGAACAGAAAACATCACTGAAAAAAACCCAATGAAAATCAAATCTAAAAGCAACATAAAACATAATTTCTCCATGGAAAGAATCGCAAGCAGTAACTTTGTAACAAAAAACCAAAACAAACAAAATAAACCTGATTCTATCTGGAAGACATATTCACTTAAACCAGCACAGATAATCAATGCATCTATTGTGATCATCTACCATGTTAGCACCAATGTTTAGGTCTTGTGTTCTACCTCTTTAAACTGACAACAATATGAAACAAATAAGCCAAACGTTTGTTTCCTTGTCCTCTGAATATTTTTGATCTGTTAAGCTTCCTTGCCCTGTCTAATAACGTTCCTTTCAACATGAAGAAATCCATTTCACAACACCTTTCACTTTCACTACAACTGCACAAAGCCTTCGCAGGCAGCCAGAGAGAAGAGGAAGTTCTCCGTGGCAGGAGGCATTTTGCGCGCCCGAAGTGTCTCCAGTGATAGAGAAAGCTGGCCATTCTCCCCGGTGGTCGCCAAGGACTTCAGGTTGTTCAGCAGCTCCCTTGTTTTGCTGGCCACAGTCTACATGCAGACAAAAAAAATAACAGGAAAACAGCATGCTCGTTGAATGGAATGTACAATATATGGACTCATACTTTAAAACTGTCTCCACTTTGTTTTGCTGGCAGGTCTTTGTAGACATAAAAATAACAGGAAAACAACATGCAAGTTGCATGAAATGTATAATATTTAAACATATGGACTCTTACTTTAAAACTGTCTTCACTTTGTTTTGCTGGCCTGTCTTTGCAGACATAAAAATAACAGGAAAACAAGCTAGTTGCATGAAATGTACAATATTTAAACATATGGACTCTTACTTTACTTTAAAACTGTCTTCACTTTGTTTTGCTGGCCTGTCTTTGCAAACATAAAAATTAAAAGGAAAACAGCATGCTGATTGAATGAAATGTGCAATATTTAAACATATGAACCATTACTTAAAAACTGTCTTCACTTTGTTTTGCTGGACAGTCTTTGCAGACATAAAAATTAAAAGGAAAACAGCATGCTGATTGAATGAAATGTGCAATATTTAAACATATGAACCATTACTTAAAAACTGTCTTCACTTTGTTTTGCTGGACAGTCTTTGCAGACATAAAAATAACATGAAAACAACATGCTAGTTGCATGAAATGTACAATAATTAAAACGACAGATGGATTCTTACTTTGAAATTGCCTTTACTTTGTTTTGCTGGCCAGTCTTTGCAGACATATAAATAACATGAAAACAGCATGCTGGTTGAATGAAATATAAAATGTTTAAATGGATGGGTTCTTATTTCAAAATTGCCTTCAATTTTTTTTGCTGGCCAGCCTTTGCAGACATATATATATAACAGAAAAACAGCATGGTGGTTGAATGAAATGTACAATGTTAAAACTTTTTTTTTTTTGGTCTTCATTCTGTTTTGCTGGCCAGTATTTGCAGAAACAAAAATAACATATAAACAGCATGCTGGTTGAATACAATATCAAAACAGACAGATTTTTTTTAACCAATGATGTCTTTATCATCTAAAATAAATGTGTGTGTGCACCAACATGCAGATCACAGTGATCTATAGGTGTGTATGCATATAGGCATAGGTATACATGCACCCACTCCATGTGCAGATGTATACATGTACCTATGTAGGCATGTCCTCATGGATGTCTGTGTGTATACATCATGTAGAGATTTAGACAGGCTGGACTGACACAATGAAGAGGTGAACAAGAAGATCACGTAGAGATTTTGTAAAATATTTCAGTTGTTTGGGCCATGTTGCTGATTTATAAGTAAAACTAACAAAACATGGTCCATTTCAGACTGGCAAAATGAAAAGAAAAAAAGTATCCAAAATATGCAATAACATCTCTCTTTCTTTCCTCTCTTCCTGATATATAATTCTAAATTCTGTGTTACCTGCCGGACCCGACTGGACAAGACAATCGATCTATGTTATGGGAACATTCCTAATGCCTACAAATCTGTTCCCCTAGCACCAGTGGGTGTATTTGATCATGATGTTGTTCATTTAATCCCAGCCTACAGACCAAAGATAAAGACAGAGCCGATTGTGAAAAAGAGTGTGAAAGTTTGGATGTCAGAGAGTGTGGATGAACTGAGTGGATGTTTTGATTGTACTGACTGGAGTGTGTTGACTGACCCATGTGAGAATGTTCATGAAGCAGCTGATGTTGTTACATCTTATATCAGTTTCTGTGAAGACATGATAATTCCGACAAAAATAATTAAACTTTTCCCCAACAACAAACCATGGATCTCAAAGTCTCTCAAAACCATTTTAAACGAGAAAAAGGTAGCATTTCAGTCAGGGAACAAGAAGGATAGGAAACTGATACAAAAGAAGCTTAGAGGGGAATTACGAAGGGGACAGAGGGAATTCAAATCAAAAGTACAGCAACAGTTTCAGACAGGAAAAATGGCAGATGCATGGGATGGGTTAAAAATTATCACTGGAGAAACGAAAAGGAAAACAGTAGCTTGTGAAATGAAAAAGGATGAACAGCTTGATTTTTCAAACAAACTGAATGATTTCTACTGTCGCTTTGAAAGGAATGATCTGGGAAGGGAACTGGACAGTGTTATCTCACAGTTGCAGGAAAAGATCAAAGATAGGAACACAGGTGAGGACTTTCAGATCAATGCAAAAGTTGTTGAATCTTTATTTTTAAAACTGAATGTCATGAAGGCAATTGGCCCTGACAATATCTGCGGAAGATTACTGAAAACATGTGCTTCCCAGTTGTGTGACGTGTTCTGTAAAATTTTCAGCTGGTCTCTGAAGGACTGCTCTGTCCCCAGCATCTGAAAAAAATCTACTATCTGTCCTATCCCCAAGAAAAAGAACCCAGACGCACTAAATGATTACCGTCCTGTTGCCCTGACTTCAATAGTGATGAAATGCTTTGAAAAAATTATTCTCCGCCATCTTCTTTCTTCCACTAAACAGCAGCTTGACTCTCTTCAGTTTGCTTATAAAGCACACAGAAGTACTGTTGATGCTATCCTAACTCTCCTTCATAATGCTTTCCTTCATTTGAATAAACACGGGATCTTTTGTTCGTATCCTTTTTGTTGACTTCTCTTCTGCTTTTAACACAATACAACCTCATCTCCCTGCCCTCAAACTGCTAGGCTTGGATGTTGATCCGAAGCTTACTCTTTGGATAGTAAGTTTTCTTCTCAACAGAACTCAGTCCGTCCGCTTTCATTCTGCCCACTCTTCTCTAAACTCTACTTCTACTGGTGCACCCCAAGGTACGTGCTGTCCCCTGTTCTTTTTACACTGTACACAAATGACTGCAGAGGCACGGAGGAAACTCCTGTCAGAAAATATTCTGATGATTCAGCTACTGAAGATCTGTCCAACTCTGATGCTATTTATTTCAGTGAAATTAAAAAATTCTGTTCTTGGTGTGAGGAAAACTATCTGGATCTCAACGTATTGAAAACAAAAGAAATGTTAATAGATTTTCGGAAAGACCCCTCGCCTGTAGCTAACCTTGTTATTGATGGTCAAACAGTGGAGAGGGTCAATGAATATAGATATTTAGGGACCATCTTAGACAATAAGCTGACTTTTGACAGAGATGTTGATTCCATTCATAAGAAATGTCAATCTAGAATTTTTTGTTTACAGAAGCTTAGAAATGTTGGTATAAATTCAAATATTCTTCAAAGTTATTATCGATGTTGTATCAAGTCCATGCTCACAGTTTCATTTATGTGCTGGTATGGAAGTTTGGGAGTGAGGAGTAAGCGTGTTTTGAACGATGTCATGAGTGTATGCAGTAAAATTGTGGGAGTGAAACAAGCTAGTATGCAAGAGCTGTATGAAAGTCGAGTGGTTAAAAAAAGCAGGCAGATAGCAACTGACGACACCCATATTTTAGCAAAGTATTATGAGCTATTGCCATCAGGACGGCGCCACAGAACTCTTAAGTTGAAATCCAGAGCTCTGAAGACTTTTATTCCACGTTCAATCCACCTTTTAAATTCTTGAGAACTCTGTGTGTGTGTGTGGGTGGGTGTGGGTGTGGGTGTGCGTGTGCGTGCATGTGTGCGCGCGCACTCTCATGTGAGACGTGTGAAGTCCGTGCATGATAGGTTGTACCTTGTTCTATTTGTGTGTGTGTGTGTGTGTGTGTGTGTGTGTGTGTGTGTGGGTGTGTGTTTACTGAGCTTAAAAACGTGACAATTGGTTATTATGAATGTGCAATATGTAGGATGAATAATGTGCGGGGATGAATGTACAATGGAATATGTCTGATGCTAACATCCATGTTCTAAATATATTTCTGTTAATAATTACGATGTAATAATTAATTGCAATGTTTTAAAAGCGAATATGTGAAATGCTTTTATTTGAGAACATATGTTTATTACTCTTGTTTAATCAAGTAATCCGCGTGTGTGGGGTGGGTGGGTGGGTGGGGGTGCGGGTGTGTGCTGATTTGATTATCTGTCCGCAATTTATTCTTATCTTATCTATTATAATCAATGTGCAATATAGTAGGCTATGCTTATAATTATATTCAAATAATGTTTCTTAATTCTTTGTTTTTACATTAAGAATACTAGTTATTACCGGCAGTGTGTGGATGTATGTATGAAATGGGTGTATATGATATTTTTTACATTTGTATCTTCGTAATATTCGTAAAAGCTGTTGTTGACTTTTACAGTTATGGTCCCCATGTTGTTTACTGGTCTATGTTGTGATAATGCACCTGACCAAATTTCTCCAGTTGGAGATAATAAAGTTATTCTTATTCTTATTATCTTCACTCTGTTGTCATTTCTGAAGAAAAGGTCCTATCCATTTTTTTCCTCTTTTGTTTCATTTTGTCATTTTTGTTTGTTTTACTTTTCAGTGTCATTATTATCATTGTCAACCCTTGATTTGGGAAATTTCATCTTATCCTCATCCAGTTAAGTTCAACTTTGATGACATGAAGCCTTTGGTTTTTTAAAAACAAAATATCCTGCAAAACATTACCTTGATTATGTCTTGATCTGTGCTGTCCTCTTCTTCAGCCAGCTGAACCATTGCCGTAGCAATATCCTTATGCAGCCTCCCCATTGCAAAACTCTCTGTGCAAAAACACAAAATGCTAGTAAACCAACAACAACAAACAAACAAACAAATGAGCAAGCAAACAAACAGATCAACAAACAAAAAGCTCAAATGTATTATTTACATCAACTGATATGACATTTCCTTTATTCCAAGACCTGAGTGTGCAAAGGGCTGAAACGAGAAGACTAGGACCACACAATTCATGGATGCGTCTTTGATTGTTGCAGGTGTCTGTATCTCTCAGGCTCGGCTGTTGCTTGGTTGTAATATGAAAGGAAGTATAGTATAGTGTGTGTGTGTGTGTGTGTGTGTGTGTGTGTGTGTGTGTGTGTGTGTGTGTGTGTGTGTGTGTGTGTGTGTGTGCATGCATGCATGTATGTGCTGAAGATACATTCTCATAATTAAAATACAATTTAAAAAAAACAGCACCAACAACTTGACAATTGTTTGAGGAGGTTGACTGATTATATGCTACATCATGGTGAGCAAAATGGAAGGACCTGAGATTGCTGAAAACTGCCACTCCTCTTCACCCAAAAATAGTCCTATGCACTTTTGTTCCATGTGTTATTTCCAAATAATCTTAACTGCTGATTTCTCACCTTTTGCATGGGGTGCAACAGAAATTTGACTGTTTGGCGTATTCACAAACAAGTCGTATAAATCAAGCCTGTAAAACGATAAAAAAAAATAAATAGTAGTGACACATAACCCATATAGTATTTATCAGTCAATATGACAGTTAGTGGAAAAAAAAATCACAACTAATATAGCTAATAACGTACAGTAGATCAGAAATAGGTCTGTACAGATCACAAACACTGCTTACATGTGCTCCATCATGACATTAACAATCAATAATCTGACATTAGGACAGAGGGGCAGAGTAAAAGGGGTGAAAGGCTTTTCAATCTCAACCTTTCCTTTTTACAATGCAAAAAAAGATATAACCTGTATGCAAGTCAATCAGGCTTGAACTTTTAACAAGCACACACATACAACACAAAAAAGAAAAAGAAAAAAAAATGAAATAAATCAGACATGAAGAAAACCAGTCCACAGAAAACAACATGACCTAGAGGTAACGCGTCCGCCTAGGAAAGAGAATCTGAGCACACTGGTTTGAATCCTGGCAGAGTCACTTGTATTTTCTCCCCCTCCACTAGATCTTGAGTGGTGGTCTGGACAATAGTCATTCGGATGAGACTATAAACCGAAGTCCCCTGTGCAGCATGCTCTTAGCACACGTAAAAGAACCCATGGCAACAAATGAGTTGTCCTTGGCAATATTCTGTAGAAAAATCCACTTCAATGGGAAAGCATAAAAAAAACAACTGCAGGCAGGAAAAAATACAAAAAAATGGGCGGCACTCTCAGTGTAGCAACACGCTCTCCCTAGGGACAGCAGCCTGAATTTCACGCAGAAAATCTGTTATGACAAAAAAAGAGTAATACAAAACACCAATGAAAGCAAGGTGCCTGGTGATAAAGGTAGCAAAGACTGAAGAAACATTGCCTGTGTTCATACACTGAAGGTAGGTAGGTATACATTCAGATGTGTGTGTGTGTGTGTGTGTGTGTGTGTGTGTGTGTGTGTGTGTGTGTGTGTACACATACTTTGCTAGATGCATATTAGTGTGTAAAAATGTAACATAAATGTAATGTGTAATGTAGAATACTGTGTGTTTAGTAAATCACCCAGAACAGTATCCATTATCATATGTATCCATTATCATTATTATCATGAAACAGCCTATGCTTACACATCCTGCCAAGGTTTGTATACAAGTTGTTGTTTTTTTAATACAACACAACAAAACTCACAATGTGGATAACAGTATTACTTATGACGAACACTCAATACATGCTAACACATATACTGTAGAACCTCTTAACAACTTTTTTTTTTCTCTCAGATTGACCAGATGATGCCTTTCACAATGTTTCTAACCTTTCCAAATTTCATAATACACCATTCCAAACTCTGACCAGCAACAAATAACCATCATGATTTTGGAAAATACATACAAACACATTCTTAATCTTCATCTTCTTACCCCAGCACTTACTTAATCGTTTAATATGGAAAAAAAAAAAAAAAGAGAGAAGAGAAAAAAGAAAGAAAAGCACAGCAGGAAAGTTATAGGCTAGTCAGACAAATTTACTCCCTTGATCTTCCTGAGTGTGGGATGGTAATGAAGTGTGGGTGTGTGTGTGTGACAGTGAGTGAAAGGGAGAGGTGCACTGTGACATGTTTTCTCTCTCTCTCTCTGTTTCTCTGTAGGTAGGACCACTAATTTTTAAAATGTAATCCCACAGGAACAAATCTTTACAGACGCATAGATATTGATGAGATATAAAACCATGCAAAATTTCAAGACTGTATCTTGAATAGTTTTTTGAGATATATCTTCTTGAAATTGTCCAAAAAAGGAATATTTTAAGAAAATCGCAAGATCTGCTATGTTTCAAAGTGCACAAAATTGAAACTACTTTTTGTACAGAGATAAAATTTGATATTTTTTTTTTTTAAATAATACTTGCTATTAGCTTAACTTTTTTTTTAGCTACCTCAGTATTCATGATCTTAAGATAAATGCATTCAAAAATGGCCCATTTTGCAATTTTCACAGCTGAAAAATGGGTAAAAAATGAAAATTATTGATATGATGATATTTCATCTGTAAAGGGTGAAAGAGGCATTTTCCTGTTGGAAAGTTAAAAAAATTTTTTTTTTTTTAAAGGTATCAAATGAATATGAGGTTTAGCCGTCTTTTTTTCGTCTTTTTTTTTTTTTTTTTTTTTTTGATTGGGGGAGGGCTGGGGAGTGGGATGGGCAGGTTTAGAGATCGGGGCAACGAGTTAAACACATATAAACAAACTGTGACAAAACCATTCATGCATAATTCTGTCTGTTTTCACATGATGGAAAAATCTTTTGCAGTCATTTATGTTCCATGATTGGCTGCATTTGTCTTGATTTTTTTTTCTTAGCGGTGTGGTGCGTTCTGTTGCATGTGTGCAATATGTCTTTAGTACACAATTACACTCTATTCCTGGACACAAAGTATTACATGAGTGAAGTTGAAATGAACCATGTGTATTGTTCAGGCCATGAATCTTGTAAAGTCTATCATTGGCTGAGTTCACAACTTTGATTTAAAATAATAATAATAATAATAAACCCAGCCCTGGGACCAGCCAGTATTTGCAGAAGAAGGCAACTGCTGGTGTGACCTGATTTAATCAATGTTTGTGATCATGCTGTACAGCCTATCATGCATTATTTTTTCAATAAAACCATATTCAGTGCATAAAAAATAAAACCATATTCAGTGGATAAAGAAAACTTTAATCTGCACTTATATTCTTTGTGTGAATGTTGCCTGCGATACACCACAAACAAAAAGAGCGAAGAGAATACGGTGGAGAAAAACCTTTTTTCAGAGCTGCTGACAACCAACTTTGAACACCTACTGTCAGAAAACCCCCATGACATATGACAGTCACAAATATAAAGAACAGGGCTGAACGACCACTTTATACAATGCTATGACTCCAATTCTGAACAACGACGTTAAAGTGGTCTCAAATCATATTTTGACAATGAAATATTCAGTTGAAAATTCAATTCATCTGTATACCATTAACTGAATGTCTCCCCTGCATCACTTTAGAGAAGACTCTACTATTGCTCAATAGACTACTGCATAAAACTGGGTATCTGCCTTTAACTCTCACAGACTCAGCATCAGTTTTGAGAACTCACGGTCAGAATCACCTGATGAATTTTATTACTTTTTTTTATTTTATTACTATCACAGTATCAGTTACACTATCAGAGTACTCAGTTTAAAATTACCTCCTGAAGCCTTAGTTAATATACCTCCTACAGAGTTCCAGTTTTAATGTTGCAGAGTTTGTGTTTTAATTTCTTTTATCACCAGGTATGAGTACCATCAGCTGCTGAGTAACTTGATTAGATTAATATTTTCAATTATTCAGTAAATTACATCTTGGGTTTTTTGGGGAGTTTTTTATTTATTTATTTTTTTTTACATTTTCACCTTTTAAAAATGTATAATCAAACACACACACACACACACACACACACAGTGACGCACACACAAGCACACACATAGTGACGCACACACACACACACACACACACACACTCATACCACATTAAGACTAATTCAGTAATTGCAAAGAAAATGAAACTAGAAACAACTCAGTTAAATTTCCTTTAAGAATTATTCACAGGAAATTGGTTATAAAAATGTTCAAATTTCATTAACATTACTTCTTTTTTTTTTAAAGTTTTTTTTAGAAGCCTACAACTGAGAGGACATAGTTCCAACAGAAACACTGTCAACAGTTTACAAAAAACTGAATAACACTAACAGACAAAAACAAACAAATGAAATCATGTAGATAACAATTATAACAATACTTAGCAGTAATAATGATTATGCTAATATAATGATAAATATTTAATAATAACAATATTTCAATTTCAAATGAGATATATGAACCATACAGTTTACAGAGTTATCGTTCGTTATTTGGGCACATGGTAAGAAAAGTAAACATTTTATGGTCAATAGCTTAATATAACGCAAAGAGAAAATTACACCATTTCAAGGAGTGTTTTTGCTATGTGTAGATCATGTTTCTTATCAGTGATTACCTATCTATTTGATGCGAGAAATGAAAATGTGACAGCAATCAAACATTTATAGCCTGAAATCGAATATTAACAAGAAATCGAAGTTATAGACTGATTATATATAAACTATTTACTTGATTCGTGTGGTTTAATAGTAAAACAGACATCATGATTCTGCAAACGAGTGCAAAACATCAACGCAGCGTTCAGCAGAAATCTAGTCATAGTGGTTGCCATTTTGAACTGACTCGAAGCCAGCGGGTTTTTTTTCCCCCGCACGTTAGTGACTATGACAAGTAGCACCTTCTGGATCAAAACTTATATCATTTTAAACAGCAAAAATGAAGCTTTCTTCTCATACCTGTCACGTTGCGGTTTATTCAAATTCATGAAATTTGTATTAGTTCAAAAATTAAATGAATTTTCAGTTGAGGATTTTTTTTTAATAAAACGGTCATAACGGGATTTGTTACTACTCTGACGTCACAGTTCAGTCTTAGCTTTACACAGAGTGGTTATTCAGCCATGTATGTTGTCACAGTCATGAAGAGTTTTCCGACGGTTGGTGAATTTAATTGTCGTCGGTCGCTCTGAAGAAATGGCGCCACGGGTTGTTCTCCGCTGTATGCCCTTTGCTCTTTTCATGTCTGAGGTCTACTGCAGTCAACACTCACACACAAAAAAATATAACACAGGTGCAGATTAAAGGCTTGTTTATTCATTGAAATAGATTTTATTGAGAAATATGCATCACAGACTGTGCAACATGATTACAAATACTGATGAAATTCAATCACGTCAGTCAATGTCTTCTACCTGCATATAAGGGCTGGACCTATCTATTCTCTCTCTCTCTTTTTATGTGTTCAGAGCAAACTGATGGGAGTCTGTGATGATCAATTGTGTATGATATGTGTAAGTTGCATGTACAACTATTATCATATTATCTCTGAGTATAACTAGCAAAAATGCAGCAAGGTAATATGTATGTTTCCATTATCTTCAATAGTTTGGGAGATACATAACTGAACTGAGATTACAACTGTGACTTCTTCCTTTTTTTCACTGTCCTGGAAATGTTCTCACCATACATTGCAAAATAAGTCAGCAGTAAAAAGCTTTTGGGGAGAGGGTTTAGGGTGTGGGGGTGGAAGTTCTTTGAATTTGCAGCATCTATTTTCTGTTTCTATCTAATTTGAAATGGCACACCACTGCCGACAAAATAATGCCACAAGGAACAACTGAGTACATACCTTCCTTCTGCTGCCGCTTCTGTCACCCCTGCCACAAAGTGGGACACGCTGACCAGGTCTTCAGCTTCTGGTTCTGACAGGTGGACATATGGATACACCATGCTCCAGTTCTGCCGATGCCAGACAAGGGCAGGGAGGGACCTGGGGAGCAGTGTTACACACACTGGTCATTTCAAGGTCAGTCAATCAGTCAATGCAATATTAGTACAGAGGAACAAGGTATGATAAGACTTTATTGTAAATATTTTTCTCCAAGTTTTCTCCGCAGGTTTTATTGCTACAATCATCCAACCCTGCTGGTTTTCAGAGGTGTACTGTAAAAGGTCATCATACTTAGTTACACAATGTTGTCTCATGTCACACAAGTGAATAATATAATCATGATGATAAGGTTGGAATATGTAGACATAGTTTCAGAACAAATTTGTCACCAGTCTTCACACACACACACACACACACGTCTACCATTCTCACAGAACTACCTTCATAACCATAGTCACAGTGATGACTGCAGAAACAAGATTACCGAGTGTACTCCAGCAGCTGTCCCAAGGAGTGAGGTGGGCAGTAGACAAGGACTCTCTTCTTCAGCAGCATGGCAGTGTACAGAAGTATTGTTTCAACTCCAAACGTCTGGATAATATCTGTGGCAACACACAGGAGGAAGCAGTCAGATAGAACAAAGAGAAGACATGTAAAGATAATAATCCAAAAATGGTAAGTTTTGCATTCGCTTTTGATTCCTGGATACTCAATCAGACTGAATAAAAATCTTTAAAAAGTACATTTTATGCAAGCGCAACTGGCCTATCAAATATATAGCCACATGACAGCTAAGCAATTTGCAGCAACCAAGACAGTCATTTGGAGAACAATGCCACTTACCAATGCCACTTACCACAAGTCACTGAAAATGGTTTAGTTATGGAATATCGAACATATACAGAATGATAATTTACAGATCTACTCTAATACAACAGCACATTGCCTCCAGCTGCACTCTACATATGAGCCAACCTTTGGATTAAAATCTAAAATCAAGTGTATGAACACATTTGTAAATACTCCATATGCTCAATACAATATGACACAAAACAAAACAATACACTGTACTGCAGTTAAATGGAATGCAATGCAATAGAACACAATTTTGAAATATTGTATGATCAGCATTCATACCTTTCAAGCACACTTTTGAATATGCCTGCTTCTTGTCATAGTCTCCTGAAGAGAACTTTCCATTTTCACCATTTGCACAAGTGCCCCGCGTAACAACAGACAGGTAGCCCTCTAACATGGATGTGGGATTCCCTGTCTGTTTGTACTGGCGCAAAAATATCAGACACAATGTCTCATACTTTTCTGGGTTGAAGTCCCTGGATATCAACACAAGAGCTATGTCTGTCACCTGCAGACAAAAAAAAGGTCAGAGTGCAGATCAACAAAAAATACTAATAAGTAGTATTAATGAAAAGTTAACAATTATGTCCCTAAACAAAGAAATTATTTTGCAGTATGGGATCCTTCCAATCTTAAAATTAAACAGTAGAAAACATTTCCAGTTTCCTGCAGAGTCTGACTGAATCCTTCCTCCCCATCCCCCTTCCACACCCCCACCTGACCCTCACATCATTTCATCCTCACCCTCCTGCACCTCCGCTCTTTCAACCCTCCCCAACCTTCTCACTCTCTACACAAGGGGCCACTATTGCCAATGTCTATGGGTTGCAGTTCATAATCTTATGTGCACTCATTCATTTTGGGGATGAAGGTGAAATGAAATGAAATGAAATTATGGTGCTTAGAGCCTCGCCGACCACTAAGGCCATCTCAAGGCTATCGCCGCGTCAGGGGGGGGGGGATGAAGGTGGCAGAATGGTTAAGATGCTGATACATCAATACAGTCTTCGTGAGGGTCTGGGTTCAAATCCTAGTCTCACCCTTTCTCCAAAGTTTCACTGCAAAATCAATCTGAGCATCTGATCATTAGGATGAAACTTTTAACTGAGGTCATGTGTGCAGTGCAAACTCAGAGCAGTGAAAGAGAACCCATGGCAACATAAGTGTTATCCTCAGGTAAAATTCTGCAGAAAAAATCCACTCTGATAGGTACACAAATGTATTTGCATGCACTCAAGGCTTGGCTAGTGCGTTGGGTTAGCCCAGCAGATGTAGTATAGCAAATCTGTCTGAACACAGTGACGCCATCTTGAGGAACTGAAACCAAAACTCATTCATGCACATGGGCTTTGATTTACATATTGTATGACTGTCGTTTGCCAGTCATCACAGCAGCCATAACCGGACTTCCAGGGTGGTGCACATGGCCATAATTTGTCTTTGCTTTAACAAACCACCAAATGTAGAATTATAGATCTTTAATGTACACATCTGATCTTTTGGATGCACATAGACATCCACCTTGCATTTACTGGGGGAAAAATCTTGCCAAGGTAAAATCTGCTTGTACACTCAGTATACAGAGACAAAACTTGTGTAGGAAAGTTTACAGCTGAATCACCCTCTCCATTTTAATATTTTGTACTCTATCTTTTCCACATTCTGTTCTCTCTCTTCCTTCCTCAGTCCCCTCCCCCTCGCCGCCCCCCCCCCCCCCCCCACCACCACCACTATCCTCCACCTCAACCACCCCTTTTCAGTTGAATATTTCTTCCCCTACCATTGGTTTTCACAAATGATGATTTCTAATTAATGATAACAATAATAATCATTATGATAGAAATAATAATAATACAAATAATGATAATAATATCATTTATATTCAGTCTAATATCATCACCTTACATGAACAGACTATAAACGAATAAATGAACTTTACAGCTGAATATAGCCAGAATATAACTCAAGATAAGGCAGCTGAAATTAAAAAGCAGATATATGAATAAATATCTCTTTAGATATGCCCATATATGTTAGACCATTAATGCTATTTTAATAGAAAAAAATTGTCAAAATTTCACAAAACCTTTTTTTTTCTTTTTCTGACATAACTGTGTACTAAACTGTGATAAGCTGAATCAATATTCATTTACAGTGGTGTCACACCGCATATATTATATAATTATATATGTTTTTCTGGTGAATACTTGTGAAATTCTAAAAGTAGCGAAAAGCAAAACAAATGAACACTTACTTTAGAAAGATGTCCACTTTCAGAACCCCCACTGACATCTGTTCGCAAAATGTAATACCATACTTGCCGCCATTGGCAGTACAGATAATTGACAGGGATTGCGTTTTCTGAACCAAGTCCAGATTTCAGTAGCAGAAATTCTCGCTGCTCTGCCGTAACAGATGGGTAAGACCATGCCCATATGACGTCACCATTTGTGTCTTTCTCTGGGAAAAAAAAAACACACAAAATTCTTTATCATAATCAATCTTTGCAAAAATGTCTTTTTCTTGTTCCGATTTACATTATTACTATAATTTGTTTGCTTTTGTGGAAGTGTATGTTTCCACTATTTTCACTCATAACTGATCTTTTCCCACTTACATAAGGGTTTCTACATTGGTAAAATGATGCGGGGGAGAGGGGTGGGGGATTAGGGGGCTGGGAGGGGGTGTGGGGGGGGGGCAGGTTCTCTCACTTTAACTTGAACTTGAACTGGAATCAGACATCTGAGGCCTGTGAAGGCCTGTTCATCGTTCAATTAGATACAGTATACCAGCATGCATAGCTTAGCGATAGCATACTGGATCATAAGTACCTGGAGAGTTGGCCCAATGAGTGTCTAGCCTAGTCTTGAAAGATGACATGGTTGGGGCAGTCACAACACTGTCTAGCAAACTGTTCCATTTATTAACAACTCGCTCAGTAATGAAGGAACTGCATACTTTCAGTCTACAATGTGATTTGTTTAACCTTCACTGGCTGTCGCTTTTGACAACACACGGAAGCTCATGTGGGTAGTCCACGACCCATACCACTGTCGCTTTTGACTACACACAGAAGCTCATGTGGGTCGTCCATGACCCATACCTTTAAAGAGACAAAAACCTATATATTCCTCCAAAGCTTGTGTGGGTCATGCACGACCCATACTTTGTAAAGAGGCAAAAACCTCCAAAGCTTATAACAAAATATAGAAAAGGAAAACATATCGTAACAACTGATTACACACACATGCGCTTGCACACGCACACACAGACTCACACAAACACATACACTCAGAAGAAACACATGCTCACGCATTCACACACACATACACACACACTCACACACACACGCACACACAACTGATCACACACACAAAGGCATAACACCACATGCACATACATACAAACCCTACTTATGCACACAGAGATAGAGAGAGAGAGAGAGAGGGACTGAGACACAGAGAGAGAGAGAGAGAGAGAGACTGAGACACAGAAAGTGAGACAGAAAGACAGCAAGACAGAGAGAGATGACTCATAGCATCCTATACATGCACAATCAAAGATATTCAGTCACACAGGTATATGCTGTTAGAGAAAGGGATGGAAGGGGGTTATAGCTGAAGACAGGCGACAGGACGGGGCAGAGGGGGGGGGGGGGGGGGGGGGTAGTGGGAGAGTAGTGGAGTAGTGAGGCTAATGAAAGTAAAACTTCTTTACTTTCCTTCACTAATTGCAAATTACCTTCTGAAATCACTATTAAAAAGGTATGGGTCGTGCATGACCCACACGAGCTTTCAAGAGGTGACCACATTTTTTCCTCTTTAAAAAGCATGGGTCATACACGACCCACACAAGCGTCCATGAATTTTTTTCATTTTTTGGCAAAAGTTGGCCTTTTAGGTGTAGGAAGCATTTCTGAAATTTGGTAGAAAAATATTAAGAATTGGCTGAGATATTTGCGTTTTTGTACCCTTCTGGGTCATGTACGACCCACGATAGCCAGCGAAGGTTAACATTAAACTATTACTTCTTGAAGTTCTTCTGTCCCTAATTACTGCAGGTGATAGTTCGGGATTTGTGGTCTTGTAGATTCCATGTATGTATTTATAGCAATCAATCATATCTCCCCACTGCCTGTTGTGTTCTAGACTAGGTAGCTTTAGGAAAGCGAGTCTTTCATGATAAAGTTTGTTCTTCAAATGACCAATCAGTTTCATTGCCCGTCACTGAACATCTTCCACCTCTCTGCACAATGTTTTTGACTGCGGGCTCCAGACCGAATGTCCATATTCCAAAATAGGTCTAACCAGGGATTTGAACAATTGAACAAACAGGTCTTCAGAGAGGTAGTCAAAAGAACGCCTGATTATACCAACCATCTTATTAGCCTTTACAGTAACTGCTGCCACATGTGTCTTGAAATCCAGCTTGCTGTCAATGTACACTCCCAGGTCTTCCATCATGTCACTCTCAGCAAGTGCTAGGTTGTATTCCTCCCTACTGTTAGGTTTCCCTTTCATGTAGTAAACTGTTTCCAATTTGCAGTTTCCTAGCTTCATTACACTGCATTTTTCTGGATGGAAGTGGAGGAGCCACTCTCTAGACCACTGCTGTAGGTTGTCTAGGTCATCTTGGAGGACTTGTGAAGCACCTACTTGGTCACTGTGTGAACAACTTCGTGTCGTCGGCATACAGTTTCACATTGCTCTTCACTCTGCTAGGAAATGAAACTGAGAGGGGACAGGGTTCATACAGAAAGAACTGTTAAATATTTCAACAGAAAAGTGACATTTTTGTATGTCAGATTATATCAGTCTTGAATGAAAATATATCCAATAATTAGAATCATTTATAATGAAAATGGTTTGGGATAGGTGAATTGCTATTTATATTGCTGACTGTTGTCTGCTTAATTCAACAGTGAACATTCAGAGAGGAGGTAACTTTGCCCTCTGACAGTTTGAAATTTGGAAAGGATACAAAAATACTTTATTATCACTAAAACAGTAAACGAGAATTGTTAACAAACTTGGGTGTGTCTGGGTATGGGGAATCAGAATAAGGAATGTATGGCTAGTGCCACTGAAATGGTGCAAATGGTGAGACAAAAAAAAAAGAAGAAAAAGTTCTCTCTCTATGTGTGTGTGTGTGTGTGTGTGTGTGTGTGTGTGTGTGTGTGTGTGTGTGTGTAACTTGAGTAGTTCTGCACAGTTTCAGTCATGAGGGTTCTATTAATTTCTATCTACCATACATGCATTACAAATACAATGGGTAATCTTCTTAGGAACTGCGAGAAAAAGATGATTTCAAAGACACAATGAAACATGTTTAGGCATGGTCATGCACAAACACACACACACATAATCTATTCAAGACACAACAATTAATATATATTATAATCAACGTGGAAATTACAATTCACTTCCAGATGTCTAAAGCTATCATCATACATGTCCTCTACCACACTCTTAAACGTTATCATTACAATTTATATACAAGTATGGTCATGGTAAAAATGGCAAAAATGTAATTGTAAATTTATTGAAATATTTTACAAAACACTTTTGTTCAAACTGAAAATAAGAATATGCAGCAATTAAACTTACACAAAATGTATATAAAACGACAGCAACACTATAAGCATGCTGAAAAGTTATAACCACCAAACACTGTAAGTTTAACACTTAAAATTCACAAACGCCACAGACTACAAATATAACACTTGAATACAGACTACAACTACAAGAACTTAAAGATTACATATCTGAATAGATCAATTGAAGAAACAGCGCTTTCTTCACACACCCCACCTCCTGCCTGTTCTCCTTGCCCCTAACCCCTTAACTTTTGACTCTCTCTCTCTCTTTTCTCTGTCCATCTGTCTGTTTCTCTCTCATTTCATCTTTTCTCATCTTTACTCTTTTCACTCTCGCCCCCATCTCTCTCTTCCTCTCTTCTTCCTATTTCAATTTTCTCTCTTTGATTTTTCTTTCTTAATTTTGTACCCCTGGGCTGGGTGGAAAAAAAAACATTCTTGTTAGTGTGAATATAGCAATACACTGGATAAAATAATATTTCGTTCGTTGACCCCAATCAAGCAGTAACCAACAATGGTGCAGCAGGATCGCGAATACAATGGTGGTGTCATGGAACAACCAGCTGTGGGGGTCGGGGACGGGTGTTTGGAGAATATGGATCCTAATGTATCAGATGTCTGCTTGCGCTCATACATGCATCAGTAATACGGATCATTTATCATTTCAAGTCACACAAGAAACAGCGCTTTCGTCACACACCCTTCATCAGTATTGTTTTTCAATTCGACAAATAAGCATCTATGAGTTGTTGTTGCTGTTGTTGCTTTTCTCTCTTAAACTAGAGTGACATGATGCACTGAGAAACAGTCCGAGAATTTTAAGTTCTATTATTCTAGACGTCGTTCAAAACGCAAACCGGCACGCCCCCAACCGAAAAAAAAAAAAAAAACACCACCCAACACACACACAAATATGACCTGTTTGAACGACCGCTCAATACATCTGCATATAATAAATGTCCTGATAGCTTCTATCTACTATTCGTCTGCTATGCGCATGGAGAATTTGGTAAACGCAAAAAAAGTTTATGTATCTGAATTAGCTGCAGTCTGTTTCTTACCAATTAAGCCAGCCCCTATCAGTTCCATGAAGGCAGCCATTTTGTTGTCACAAGTTTCACTTTTGATGACCAAAAGTAACTTTTTATATATTTTTTTAAATACGATCTTTGTCATGCTTGTATTTGTATATTCATTAATACTGTAAATATTTCATTCAACAAAATATGAAAAGGGACAAAAGTGTTTGTTGTTTTTTTCCTGTTGAATTCTTTTACATCTCAATACCGAAATATAAAGTAAACAAATGGAATAAATGAAACAACAAAATGCTATGTGCTGCTTTTGGCAAAAGAAAGGTACACAATTCAGCAGAAGAAGTTATGAGAGCAGGGGTTACCACAGCATTTAAGACGGCCATCAAAAGTTCCCTGTCGGATACTGTTTTCTGTCACTAACAATAACGGTGTGCGGTTCTTTTTGTGTGTTTTCGTTTTTGTATTTGTTTTTCTTCTTAATGTATGACACAAGCATTCTCCCAAGTTTGATTCTGAGCATGCTGACGATTCCCAGGCACTGCTGTTCCACCCCCTAGTCCCTCATCCACAGCCTGTGTCCTTAGTATATATATCCGCGCGCGAGCACGCGTATCTGTGAGAGAGAGAAAGAGAGAGAGCCGCCGAGAGAGAGTCAATGCATGGATTGTCCATCTGAAGTGCACATACAAGAGACTATCGGGAGAGGGGGGGGGGGGGAAGCGAAAGTGTCGCGATCTTTGTTATCGGCCTTCGATGAAACGGGTGTGGAGGAGGGGAGTGGGGGCTATATCAAAGCTAGACAAGCTATCAAAGCTGACAAAGCTAGACCTGACGAACCAAACACAGTGGAGAGACAAGAATAGACCGAGGGAAAGGGAGACGGAGGAAGAGAAACGTCAAAAAAAAAAAAAAAAAAAAAAGGATAGAAAAAGGCACCGTATGGCAGAGACGGGGACTGGGGAGACACTGGTGGAGGGGGTAGGGGAACTGCCGGGGAGAAAGGGGAGACAGAGACCTCGCAGACAGCAGAGGGATATATGGGAAAAGTAAACTTGTGACAAGGAAGTAGCACACAGACTGACAGACACAGTGAAAGACGGAGACAATGGGCACTCTCAGGGGGACACGGACAAAGAGAACGTCGGGAGACAGACGCTGTGGTCGAAACTGGCGTGGAGACAAGGAGGACACAGATTTTAATAGACAGAGACAGCGGACAGTGACACAACGGAGAAACGAAAACGGGGATTGAGAAAGAGAACGAGAGACACCGTGCAGACTGTGGAGACAGATACAAGGGCATCCAGGAGTCATGACCTGGGTGCGGCCCGGCCCCTTAGAGTGTAAGGAGTTAAGGGCTGAAACACTTGACTGAGGAGGCTTCTTCTCTTTAGACCTTGTACTGTCCAGCTCTCCCTAGAGTTTCTTATCACAGAGAAGATATAACACCCGGCTGTACAAACGGGGAAACTCAGTGACAAAGCGAGATAGACATATGACAGACAAGGACTAAGGAGGGACAGAAAAAGAGGAGACTAATATACAGAAATGGACAGAGATAATGGAGAAATAATATATATATATAAAACAGGGTATCCTGGGACGCCAGAACATGGAAACCAAAGACAGAAGAACAACATGAAATAGGGGACACAGTGTGAGAACAATAATATAAAAAAACAGGGTATCCTGGGACGCCAGAACATGGAAACCAAAGACAGAAGAACAACATGAAATAGGGGACACAGTGTGAGAAAGTACATAATCCACGTTTAACTTATGATAAACAGATTCAGTTTTGTTGTGGCAGATTCGCATTTCACATAACTGTCTCTTTTGTCATCCCAACGAATCCATTGATGTTTTTACAGTATACTTTAATTACTTTCCTTCTTTACATCGCAAGTTAGAGCAACACAACGAACGCATGCACTTCAGTCAACTGACCGTCTTTTTTTTTTCTTTTTTTTTTTTTTAATTTAGACTTTATATATAACAGAAAAGAAAGAACAGATATGCTTATCCCATCTATCCCGTAGTCTCGTAGACCGTGGGCCGCCACTGACATGGCAAGCCTCTTCCATCCTTCGCGGTTGTCTGCCCTTCTGACTGACGCACTCAGGGCACAGACACTAATATCTCATATGCTCATGGTTAGATCACTGTTCTAAGAATGGACCTGTCCACTCTGTGATATGTTGTCCTCTCAACTCTTCTGCCTGCTCCTTCTCTTTTCTCCCTGCACTAAGTGGAGTGATGGCCTAGAGGTAACGCGTCCACCTAGGAAGCGAGAGAATCTGAGCGTGCTGGTTCGAATCACTGACGTCTCAGCAGCCGATATTTTCTCCCCCTCCATTAGACCTTGAGTGGTGGTCTGGACGCTAGTCACTCGGATGAGATGATAAACCGAGGTCCCGTGTGCAGCATGCATTTAGCGCACGTAAAAGAACCCACGGCAAAACAAAGGGTTGTTCCTGGCAAAATTCTGTAGAAAAATCCCGGTGACTTCGATTGGAAAAACAAATAAAACTACACGCAGGAAAAAATACAAAAAAAAAATGGGTGGCACTGTAATGTAGCGACGCACTCTATCTGGGGAGAATGAGCAGCCCGAATTTCACACAGAGAAAGCTGATGTGATAAAAAGAAATACAAATACAAATACAAATCCCCGCAGAAAGGTCTTGCCCAGTCCTGACGAACGCGAGATATGGCCATACCACTTCAATTGCTGCAAAAAATCCTTGGCATCGCTGACATACAAGGACCACACTACAAACGACGAAGTGCGTAGAAGAGTCAAACAAGCTATTGGGCCACATGATGATCTACTGACCACAAGAAAAGGAAAATGAAGTCAGGAGGCATCTCATCTTTTTGGCCTGTATATTATTTTCTAGTTCGACTGTCAAGGTCCGTGTCTTGCAGGCATGCAGAAAAAATTGAAATGACAAGGGAGTGCATCAGTAAGTCTGGGTGTGATATTGCCGCAGTCCAGTCTTTCCGAGTTCAGATGTGTCTCCAGGTTTTGTCAGCCCAGCTCAGTGTTGATGTCTGAGCTATCCTGGAGTGTACAGTTTTTGGTTTGGATCCCGGTTCGTCAGAAACGATTGCTGTGAGACATTTTGAAGCTTGAAGTTGGACGTGACTGTCAGAGTTTCCGTGCCGGGAGTTTTTCACCGTCTTAATTCTAAATGAATCCGTGTTGATGCCGTCGGAGTTGTTGGTCATCAGTTAGGTCTCGAGTCTTTGCGCTCAGTGATATCCACTGACGCCATAAGCTGCAGATCATGTATTTGTCAACTTGAGGCATTCCAACATGCACATTCACGAACTCTCCTTCATTTCCTGCCAGTCCGTCAATGTCATCAGCAAAACGCAGATTGGTAAGAATTGTTCTGCCACTGATGATGACTGCTAATTCACAGTGGTGTTCAAATGGAAGAGTGGGAAATAGTAAATAGTTTGTCTAACTCACTGAGTCCAACATTTATTCTCAGTGAACCAGTTTCCAATGCTGCCACTTAAGTAGACTGCGCTGCTGGCTTTTTCATAAACTGAGACGCTGTATCACCTTCACCCAGGTTGGCGTTGATGTTGTACAGCTTCATTTAATTGTTGCGACTACGACTTCAAGAGGCGAATTTGATTACAATTAGATTTCTTTTCATGGGTTTGTAGCAGGATGATTTGATGGTATGTGTGGTGCGAATGCATCAAAACTTTCCAACGGGTTATCAAGGTGGGCCGGCTTATAACAGTGCTCATCCCAAACTTGAACACAGCATATGATGCTCTTTCAGCTTTCTCGTTCACTGAAGTTTGGGAGTACAATGGCTGCCGCGCGCGCCACATGCTCGCTTCAAGCCCGGTCGGCAAAGTTAGAATTTTATTCTTACATGTGTTTGCGAACATTGCACGTGCCAGTAACGCCAGATTGTCCGACCCGTGCAGTTTGCACAAAATATTATTTTATTTAAGGCTACAGAATATCTCTTCAATATCTCTTCAGATATGAAGAATGTGAGAAAGAGCAAAAACATTGTTTGCATTAAGAGATGCATGCGAAACTGACAAATAATGGTTGCCAAAATTAGCTTTGTACCTTATATCCGCCATCGTTGGCGAAACATCAAGTGAGAAAGCAACTGTTGGCATAACATTTTGCAAAATGTCTCGTTATTCAAGACCTCCAAATACCTCGTTATATGTGAGGAACGTGCCTGATGGCACACGGTAAGTTTGCAATACTCAGTAAAAGCGCTTTACTTTTGCGTAATGAAATATCCTGTTTGACGTCTCGAGATTGTTGGTTGAGAGCAACCACTATCTGTGCCTTGATTCTCTGGGTCTGGCCAGCGCTTTGGGTTTATTCGCAGGTCGGCACATCATGATCTGCTCCTTTTTGCCTTCCAAAGCAGGGTGGTGTAGCATGTGATCACTCCGCACACACTGATACATTAAAACTGGAAAAAAACCTACATGTTCTGACAATTGCATCCTCCATTTGATATAATGAGACTAATCCCGACCGATTCAGTGACCCACTCTGCACCCCCTCCTCGTTGCATAAACAGTCAATTTCAGCTCTAGCAAAGTACATATCCAAATACAGATAGTCTGATACACATATTCAGAACTCTGGTCGGCATTACATCAACATCGTCAGGTTAAGATCAGGCTGGCCGGATTTAGATAAGGCAAACCAGTGTCTTTTAAGTTTACATCTTCTGCAGAACTAAAATTAGCACACAGAAACACGATAGGCATTGTATTCAATGACAGAAAGTCTTGCAAAAGTCTCTGACTGTGTGAATCAAATAGGTATGTTGCCAGTCTACAGTAATGCCTTGCACTAGTTGCAGTTGAGAACCAAAGCTGGTGACAAGTGGTGTTGGCTCTGGACCATTTTGTTTGAAGCAAGTTAAGTTGCAGTCTGATCTGTATTGATGGAACAGCACACTGATTTAAATTAAAACAATTATGAAACCATCTTTTGAGAACATAACTTTCAGAGCACTCATGTTTACTTTTTAGATAGGAGCTGGCCAACGGCTATTAAAAATTTTACTATGATTTTGAATATTTGCCAGTGAAAAAGTCTGACACTGACAGGAATCAAACTCACAACCCCCCAGACTCAGTGACATCAATTGGTTTACCATGGCTGGTCATTATATGAAATACTCAAAATTGATGAAACAGTAGTATTTGATTTCTGCCACTGTTCTGTATAAAGAAATGTGTTCTTTCCAAGCTTTGTCTGGAAAAAAAAAAAAAGGAAGTGTTTTCAGCATATAGAAGTGCTAAATGTGCTGGTATTGAAAGAATAAAGAAGCCTGAACACATTCTGTAATAACATTTGATGCGAACACAGTCTGTGATAACATTTGATGCATTTGTATTTAACCCACCCTCCACCATCACCCCTCCCCTAAAAAAAACACACAAAAAACCCACAACCAACCAAACAAACAAAAAACAAAAAAAAAGAAGAAAAAAGGCCACAGCCAAAGCTACCATGCACACACACACCTTCCATACTCGTCCAGCACATAATGTAAGATCATACTAGTTTCCAAATAATTATATTAACATTTCTTGTGTTCTCTTCGGAAACTGCAAACTGGTTATGAATAATAAATCATTTTCATTTCACATCTTTACTTTAATCATTGATAGTCACACAATAGTGCCATTCTCATTGTGTAGCAAATACATATTTTGCAGCATCAGATGTTTGTTGTTTAAGTTTTAGAGCATTCTTGGACAAAATTGTTGAGCATATTTTGTTGTTGATAACATTGAATGCATAAGTTGATTCTTAGGAAATGTGTTATTGTTTTCAGTTTGTATTGAATGTGATACATGTATTGATAGACCAAAGTGAATTGAAAAACTTTACTTTTGCTTTTGTTGTCATAGGCAAGAAGAACTGAGAAGCTTGTTTGGAAAGTATGGACCTATAACTGATGTTTATGTGCCAATGGACTATTACACTAGAAGACCCAGGGGCTTTGCATATATCCAATATCCTTTCCTTATTATGTAAGTTATATTTGTGAGTTCTGATTTGTCACTTTTTGTACATGTATATATGCATGCGGTGGTTTGTTTCTTTGATAGTAATAAACTTTACAGTTGGAAAGATGTTTTAATTAACGATTGTCAGTAACCAGAGTATTTCTGATTCATGGTTTTGTCATATTTAAGGCATCAATTTATTTAATTGCAATCATAATTTAATGCAGTGCTCTGTGCATGATGGCTTGAATTTGGTGAAATTTGATTTTACATCTGTTTACAATTTGTGCATGCATAATGGCTTTTGATAATTTGATACGCTGTGCATATTAAAGTGAAACAAATGATTTTAGAAGTCTTAATCACATTAGTGTGTCATTATTTATAACTGTGAATGATATAACAAGAATGATTATTTTAATTAATGTAATAATCATCGTCATCAATGGTCTTTAACCCTGGTGGGGTTGTGAAGGCACCACCAGTGACTTTCTTAGTCTCTAACAAAGTAACATGTCTCAGTCATGGGTCGCTCTCTGCGACTTGGCAAAAGACAGTTTGTCCACTCCCAGATGTTAACTTCCCACATCTTTTTCTGTCTGCCTCTTTGTCTTCCTCCTGGCACTGTGCCTTGCAGGGTAGTTTTGCCAGGCCTGATGATCTTGTCACATGTCCATACCACATCACTTTTCTTTTCTTCATAATGTTGAGCATGGTGTCATGTGCCCCATAGACTGTAGATATTCTGCTTCTGACATCCTCATTTGTGATGTGGCCTCAGGATGAGATATTCAGGATCTTAGGGTAACATATCACCTCAAGGGCTTCAGTGCGTCTCTGGAGGTCACCTGTTAGGGTCCAGGATTCACAAGCATACAGAAAAAATTGAGATAACAAGTGTATGCTTGAGTTTAATTATTGATGCCAGAGAGAGTTAAATTTTTTATGCCAGGGAGATACTTTTTTCATGCATACGGTTTTCAGTTTTGTCAGTGCTGCTGTTGACTGCGCAGTTTAGGCTAGATCTTCTGGTTTCGATCCTTCGACTGAGATGGTTGCACCAAGGTACTTAAAACTGTTGACCTTCTACTTTGATGCACTTTTTGATTCAGTTGATGCTGTTGGTCACAATCTTTGTTTTTTCTGCGCTGATCTCCATCCATGACTCCTTTAAGTAAAGTGGAACAGCTCATTTCTCATTATCTGAGTATCAGTATATCAAAAACAACAACAGTATACAGCCATTTAATCTATATTGATGTTTGCCAGAGTTTTAAAACTGTATTGGTTTTGACCAATGAGATTCTGACAGGGAGCAAAGTTCATTGTGATTTGTTGAAAAAAGAAGACTGGAGAGAAAAGAAATTTGGTTTTATTCAGGTAACAACCGAATTTTACATGAGTATATAATCAGGAATTGAACCCTGACCTACTGATTGAAAGTCTAATACTTTTGTAATAACTAAGCAGTTGTGTCCATCCATTTAATCTTCTGTAATTTCTGAACTTGTAAAAATTTTCCTTTATGACAAGAAAAAGATGTCACTTGGAGTTTGACCCAACCACAAATATCAAGATGATTTTTTTAATGTGTACAATTACAAAAATTATAATCTGTTGTCTTATGAAGAACACTTCTTACATTCTAGAAGTCAGTATCAATAGATTTTGTTTCCAAATTATACTTTTAAAATTAATTTGGAAATGTAACTTTCAGTTTTAGAGGTGATCATTTATTCAGATATATTGGTCATATATTCCTTGATATTGTCTGTGATCAAGCTCCAGTGTTTACACAGGTGACAGCAATGCCTGTACTGGCTGTAGTATACAATATTTTTTTCTGATTTTTGTTTGAAGGTGTTTAATTTATAAATCAAAATTTTAAAAATCTGTATTTACACCTTTGTTCAGATCAGCGTTTTCAGGTGTTCAAACATTTTCTGAACTGACACCTTTTGATACATGTTTTCAATTTCCAAGGTATTCAAATTTTTTATTAAAAAAAAAAAAAAAAAAATGCGTGGAATGAAAATCAAATTCATTTGTATGAATTTGTTCAGATCAGCGTTTTCAGGTGTTCAAACATTTTCTGAACTGACACCTTTTGATACATGTTTTCAATTTCCAAGGTATTCAAATTTTTTATTAAAAAAAAAAAAAAAATGCGTGGAATGAAAATCAAATTCATTTGTATGAATTTTTTATTTGATAGATAACTTCTGCACATCACATACATGTCGTGTCATGTTTGTGGTTAACACTTTACAAACTACTTTGTTGACTAAACAACATGTTTTTCTGTTTAACTGTGAAACATGTACCAGTAATGTAGTTAATGTTCCTTTGTTTCTATTACTATTAATAGTAGAATAATACTCAAAATAAGTAATGCTTGGAAAGTGTTCTTGACTGGACTGCAGAACGGAATTAAAAGTTTGTTTTGTCCAAGCTCTGATAAACAGTTAAGAAAATGGAATGTGATTATGTAAGAAGGTGGAGATTCATGTAATGTGCTTGATCATATTACAAGTAGCTTTTCAGTCATTACCTCTCCTGCAGTTATGTACTTACTCATAGGTTTTCTATACTGTTACAGATATTTCCTGCAAAGGAAGATTATTTTCAGCATATTGTAGCTGATACATTTTGCCCATAGTGTAGATTATTTTTGTTTACTTTGAATTAGGCATTCTTAGAAACTTGCATCAACTCTGAGGCTGTCAGTTTGGCATGATGATAGCTATCTGAGTTGATACTAATAGTCAGAAGCAATGAGAGTAAAATTCTAAAACGTTTTTTTTTTAAATTTAATAAATTTCTTTTTCCTTTGATAATATTTTACAATCATTGTTATTTATTTGACATTATTCCAGCTTCTCATATTTTTATACGTGGGATATGTGATATTCGGGGCTTAAAAGTTTTGTGCAAGTAGTACTCCCACTACTCCCACTAATAATTCAGTGAAAGAAAAAAGTAAGAATATAACCAGAAACAACATATGTATATAATATAAATTTTGCTGCTAAATTGATATCAGTGTGCTTGTATAAACACAATGAAAATAAATAATTATTTGCATTCTGATTTTGAATTTCTCAGTCATTTTCATGTTAACCTTTAGTCTGTCTTGGGATTTGGCAAATAATTGAATCCTGTTTGTTGGGGAGTTAAAAAAAACAACCCCAAAACCAAACAAACCAACAATGGGTAGGTGAAGAAAAATAGTCTGTATTAAATTTTTAAATGGCAAGGGTAAAGGTATATATTTTCGGAAGGAAAATGAATGGAGAATATAGAAAAAAACATTACGTTATAATTAAGTGAATGTGTGATCCACAAGAATTTACCCAAAATAAACATTACATAGTACACCTACACATACACACATACACGCATGCACACACACACACACACACACACACACACACACACACTCACACACTCACTTCCCAACGAAGGACTGTCTGGATCAAAATTATCAACCCACTGTCGAACCCGCAGATCTAAAATTTTGGCTCACCACCACACCCATCCACCGCCCCTTTCCTTTCCCATTCACACTGTATTCTGATTCAGTCTGCACACTATAATCTGATACCTCTGGCGGACCTGTCTGCCAGCACTATGATAGTGTGTTCTTTTTTCAAATCACTAAGTGCTGTCTGCTAGCAAAGCTGAACTCGGTTCTGCTCTCTGGGTGAAAAGTAGGCTGGTATTCCTTGCCTTCCTCTTCCAATGATTCGTAAGATTGTAGTTCATCTTCATCTTCTTCAAGCATTTATTCTAATTTTCATTCACATTCAGCAGTGGCTAACTCCTTTGTCATGGCGTTTAGTTTTGCTCACACTCGGCTTGGACAAGGCATCCCCATTTTGCTTGCTCAAATGGATGATGAGTTATTGATGTGCGTCAGTCAGCCAATAAAATCACTTGAAAAACCACATTCTTTGGTGAGGTAGTGCACCTCCATGTTAGTTATGAGTTGGGGGAACTAGTGAAGCTATAGCTACCAATGATTCCAAAACAAAATAAAAGCCTTTGCAAGATGGAGATACTTAGCTGCCGTTAGGGTGTGGCTTTCATAGGAATGGCAGGGGTGTGAATTATCTGCTGCTTGAGAACGGCTTATTTTCATGGTTAATGTTAGTGTAAGTATGTGTGTATGATAATTTGTGTTATTACTTATTGTTCTTAATTTGGATGTACAGTCAGGGTTAAAATGAGCAGATGATAAGTGTATCACATCTTTGAAGCTCTGTTAATGCTAGACTTTGAGTGAACATTGAAGGTTTTTACTTACATTTTATTGACTCACTTGTGTAAACAAGTGAGTCTATGTTTTAACCCGGTGTTCGGTTGTCTCTTTGTGTGTGTGTGTGTGTGTCTGTGTGTCAGTGGTAAACTTTAACATTGACATTTTCTCTGCAACTACTTTGTCAGTTGACACCAAATTTGGCATAAAAATAGGAAAAATTCAGTTCTTTCCAGTCATCTTGTTTAAAACAATATTGCGCCTCTGGGATGGGCACAAAAAAATAAAGAATGAAGCCTAATTATATGCAAACTGCATTTACTGTTATATTTATATTTTTTGTATTCTCTAAACTTGGCACTTTGATCTGATATTCTGACCCAACAGCTAGAGCAGTCATTATTATCATTTTTTGTTCAAACAGGAACTTCTTTTCCTAAGCATGGAAGTTTTATTTATTTTGCAAACGTTTTGATGCAGATAGTAAAGAAGGGAAATTACTCTGTAATGCTAGTGGAGTTAATTTGCTTTAAACTGATCTTTCTCATCTTAAACATTACATTTTGAAACAAGAGAGGCAAGGCCTTCAAGACTCACTTGTGATGCACTTTAAAAAAAAAAAAAAAAAAATCCAAGCTTTTTATGTATTGAGTATAATTTCAAAATGTAATGTTTAACTCTCTCCATACGAACGGCGAAAGAGACGACGTTAGCAGCGTTTCACCCCAATTACCATCATCAAAATATTGCAAGCGGAGGGCTCTTATACTGAAGAGGTGAATGTTGACAAAGAATACCACAATTCTGACGACGGAAGCTAAAGGTTGGGTCATTCAGACACCCACTGGACATCCGAGGGGTCTGTGTAGAGGAGAAGAGAGGACTGGCCGTACTGAGTGAGTTAAGATGAGAAAGATCAGTTTAAAGCAAACTAAGTTCCCCAGCAGAGTAATTTCCCTTGTTTTAATGTCTCCACCAAAACGTTTGCAATAAATAAAACTTCCATGCTTAGCAAAGGAAGTTCCTGTTTGAACAAAAAATGATAATAATGACAGATCTTTTGTTGGGTCGAATATCAGATCAAAGTGCCAAGTTTAGAGAATACAAAAAATATAAATATAACAGTAAATGCATTATACTCAATACATAAAAAGCTTGGATTTTTTTAAAAGTGTATCACAAGTGAGTCTTGAAGGCCTTGCCTTTCTTGTTATACTTGTCTTTTCAATTATATTGTACATTTCACCACCCTCCACCCATGTCTGCACTTGGACACACATACACACATATAGAGTGAATATAGCCAATAGACTAAAGGAATGAGAGAAAGTTAAATGACTTGGTTTGGTAAGAGTGAAGATTAACAGTGGATTAGATTATGAGTGAATCAAATAAAAATTAAGAGTAATGTCCTTATTTACTTGCACCTCACATCTCATAAAGTCCATGTCATTTTGTGACCATTTCATTGTTGCCTTGTTAATTCATTTATTAATATACTCATCATTTTAGACTTTCTTGTTGTCTTGCTTGAATTTATTTTGTTCAATTTCTGATAGTTGCTTCTGCAAATGTGTGGTGTTAATTTGATTGACATTGGTGCCTCAGCACAAGCACCACTCAATACTCTTAGAGAGGTAGTGATGCATTTTGTCACGTCTGATTGACACATGTTGGTGTGGGTTTATTTTTTATGTCATTTGATTTTGAAGGTTGTGAGATTAACACTTTCATCTTTCTGTTTTTATATCAGTGCTATTGAACAAGAGCAAGCAAGGGCTAAAGCCAAGCAAGTTCAAGTTTCAAGTACAAGTTTCAAGTACAAATCAAGTCAAGTCCTCACCTGCCCAGGGTGCAAGGTCAAGGCTGACATGATCAAAAGATAATATCTAGTGGTGAGAAAACACCAGAGGAGGCACCATGGTCATTCCGTGTTGGTGGACACAACAAGAAAAGACTTGAAAAAATACAACTAACCAAAGAACACGCGTATCTCCACCATCACATATGCACAGTCACATCCACAGACATTACTGTCATGTGTCTTTCCACAGGGATGTGCATGCATACCCGCTGTGCACACACACACACACACACACACATGCACGCAGTGGCACGCACGCGCGTGCACGCATATATTACCAGAAGTCATGATGCTATATATTAGAGGTGTCGTCATCATTCATGTTGATGCATATAAAGAACATTTGTACAGATATCCCCAATTGTTAGGCAAAGAGCATATACAATACAAGAGCACAAAGCTGCGATAAAAAGAGGAAAAATAGCAGTTCATACTAGTGTTGACAGAGCCATAACCACGCATTTGCACACACAGACCTGGCATAACACAACACTCGGGGCATTCATGTATATAGTTTAAAACATGCACATGCACGCACGCACGCTCACTCACTCAATCACTCATTGACCAATTGTTTGGAAGGAACATGGTGCCTCAGAAGTGGTTCATTCTGCCAAGGCATGTGGCTAGGGAGCAGTGATATGGGTACACCAGTACTCCTGTGGCGAGCACGTCACAGGTGTCAAGTTTGACAAGTTTAAAGGCTACTTCCTCCATCTCAAGCCAAGCTTCACAAGTTTCACAAGTTCTCACGCAAGTTGTCCTAGCCGTAATGTTGCCTGCAAGTGCAAGGTCAAGTGTTTGATCCATATCCATGGTATGGCTTTTTTATATATATTTTTTTTCTTGTTTTTCTTTCTTTTTTTTTCCTTTCTAATTTCCAGAATCAAAGTGATTTTAGTGACTTGGTTGTCATATACTAAAGGTATGATTATGGTGTAAAACATTGTATGACACTTCATAAATTTTTGGTTTAAATACTAAGTTAAATGATTACAGTAAAAGATTTGAAATATTAAGAAAATCAATGTGTAACTGAAGTAAATGGAAAATGGAGGAATTGCTTGACTGAAATCAATATATATAACAGGAATTGTTACTTTTGTACTAATTACGAATTCTGACTGATTTGTGTGTGAATAATTAATCATACAAAACATAGTGTGATTAGAGCTGTATCAAGTGTTTATCATCAGTTGTCAACATCAGGCATTCACTGATGGAGTCTGAAAGTACTGGTAGTACCAGTAGTGCTTGATGGGTGAACGGTGGACAATTTCTTTGATCTCCCATGTCATTTAGTGCCAGAAACCCACTGTCCATGCATGCAGAAGATCAGAGATGCACAACATGCATGTCCTACTTTGGTGAGTCACAGGAACATGAAAAGGAATACCATGACAGTGACAGAGACAGCAGATTGATGCAGCTTGTTGAAAAAAAACAAAAACAACAACAAAAAACATTGGTTTGAATAGTTTATCAAAGGTAGAAGGAAGTGAGTTTGTATCTGGACAGTGCCAGTGGGATATGAAAGATGATAGGGGGGTGGATTGAGAGAGGTTGTTGAAAATGTTTTCAAAATGCCTTAACTGGAGCCACATTTGAAGACCCAAGAGATGCAGATGATGCTCTCTACCACCTGGACAGAACCCGCTTCTACGGCCGGGAACTGGAGGTGGAGTTTGCCAGAGGTGACAGAAAAAGTAAGTTCTCAACTCAAGTAACAGTCATGATGCTTTATCTTTTAATGTTATGTTTTTTGTGTCTTTTGTTTCAGATGCATCTGTAAATTGCAGACCTAGTTTACTTTGCTAGTTTTTTTTATGGCTTTTATGAGAAAAATTCAAAATAGTGTGATGCACACATTGCACATATCATGCATTAGATTTAGAATTAAACAGTAGAGGTGTCTTGGGTTGAATGTTGGATGAGAAGACTGCTGACGACATGATAACTTCTGCTATCTGTATTGTGTCTTCAGTACAAAAGACAATACCGTTATAAGGTATGGTGATATATATGAATAAAAATATCATGAATGTACATTTTGAGCAGCATTGGGTAATTGATGTGGCTCAGTTTGCTGTGTTTACTGCGGCATTGGCTTTGCCATAATCATTATTTTGGGGAAAGGTGTTGTGAGAAGAAACGATGTTTTTATTTGTCCAAGAGATTTTTTTATGTATTGTCACTTATGTGAAAAAAAAAATTGGGAGTTAGCAGTTGAGAGTTCAGAACTTTTAAAATCTTTTTTTTTTTTTAATTCTTACAAAGCAGATGTGTTAACAAACTAGATAGGTTTTGAGAAATTAAATAAATATACAGTGATCAGGTCTGTACATGACATATTACTACAACCATTCTTTAACTTGAAATACATGCACAGAGTGGAACGACTAACCATGGATGTTTGATAGTGCTTACGTCTTTGGAAGTATGTGATAGTTATATAGTGTTGGAATAAAATACTTTGCATCACAGTATGCAGTATATAAACAATTCAAAAGAAAACATGTAGTCATTACATTTAGAATAGCACAGAATAAAAGATGATAATAATTTAATTACACATACTTAACCGTGACCCACTAGTGCAGACTCAGGCAGGGGTCTGACATTCCTGTCCTGTGCAAACTACTACCTGCCTATGAGGAGAAAACGAAAGTAGCTACGGCCGATAACCTCCCTAAGTAGGTTACCTCCTTTTTAAGAATTGTACAAGACTAGAACATGGAATATGCATTGATCTTAATTTTATGAATACTGTGTGTTTTGTGATTTAATTTATGTAATCATTTATGTCTCAGCACCATCCCAGATGAGAACCAAGGAGAGGTCATCACGATACGGCCGACGTTCTCGTAGTCGCAGTCCACGGTGAGTCTGACAGTCTTTCTCTTTAACATTAGTTGTATTCTCTCCACAACAACAGCCTTCTGTCATGAGTCAAAGGATGAATTACCTTTGGAAGTCAATCTGAAATGGGAGAGTTATTGTAAGGATGTGTGGTTGTATAGAATAGAAAGCTGCGTGAAGCAGTGTTACTTGCTTCAGGTCAGTATTGAGTAGGGGCATTAAAGATGTAGCTTAGGTCTTTGGGTAGATCACTGACAAATGCACTATTTGGCATGATGACTTTGATGCTTTCATGTATGTGTTGTGTTGTCTGTCAGATAGTATCCCTCCCCTTCGCTGTTTAGTTTGTGAGGAATGTGAGATTCATTTAGTTTATTAAGAACTAAGGCAGTATAATATGATCTTTGGATAAAACCCTAAGCTTGAGGTTTTACGTTTAATATATGTATACTGTTTCATGCCAGTCACAGCTCTCTGCTTCAGCTGTGAGTCAAAAGTATTATCAGTTAAACTTAAAGTGGGTCTTGTCTGAAAATAGCTCACAATGTTGGAACTGATAAACTTATGGTGCTGTTTCCTTGTGTATGTTCATATTATATGTGTCCAAATATACAGGTCATGAAGATACAGTGAAGAAAAAATATTAATGAAAATATATTGGTTACAAAGATTGAAAGAATTTCTGCCTGGTTTTTGCATTTGTTGTCAAACATGTGCCTGATAAGATTTGATGCAGATGCGGAAATCCTGGTTTCCATAACTTACTGAACCATGACATGGATTGATGGATTGTGGGATCTTAAGCTTGTGTGTCTGTATACATAAAGCCAAGGGGATTAAAGCTTTAGCAGTTTTTCACCTCTGTTGATTTGATGAGTGGAAAAATCTGTCATTATCCCACCAGGCACAGCCTGGATACAAACGCAGGACCCACAGACTGAAAGTCAAACACTCAAACCGCTCAGCGGTTGAACTGTGTTGTATTAAGCCTGTCAAATTGAATTCACCTCTTGCTTTCAGATGATATCTACAATCTAGGTCTTGTTTATTAGATAGTCATTTTGTCAAGAATTTTCAGGTTGGTTCTGCAATGTAACAGCTTCTACATTTTGTCAAAGCAAAATAACAGGTCACCATGCATGTACCGCATTTCATTTCTTCTCTACATTTGTGCCTCTTTTTGTGTCAGTCTTGGCATTGTGTTGCCATGTGTATTGCTGTGTTAATTCAGCACTTCCTTGACATGATTCCAGTGTACGTGTGTATCACTGACATGCATGGGGGTTTTGATTTTTCAGGTTCAGGTCAATTTTTTCTCGCTCTAGATCTCGCAGCCCGTATTATCGGTAAGTATTTTGTTGATGTTGTGCATACAGTAAGTCTGCATGTGGGCAGGTTTCAGGTGTTGGTGCCGTGTGCAGGTGCTCTTGTTTGCAAGAATGCCATATTATGTGAGCAGTTGTTTACAGAAGGCATGATTTTCTTTCTCGGTTTTTAAGAATTAGAACACATGTATAATGAAACGTGTGTGCACAAAGCCTTACACAACTGCGCACACTCACATTTACACATGCACACATGCATGCATTGGCTCATGCACCATTGTAATTTTTTCTGCAGAGGAATACATTGCTGCAGTGGATTTTACTGTTGCTTCATTTATTAATATGTGTAACTGGATTTTCTTCAGTTAAAACTTTGTGTGGGTTCTATTGCTTGTGGCAAATAAGGTTTAACTTGAGCTTGGTCTGAAGAATGTATTTTATCCAGCTTTTTTTTTTTACCCTTGCAGACTATGTGTCTGAAAAATGGTTTCAGATGCTCAGAGACAAGTCCATAACTGTACTTTATTAGAACCAGCTTTTTACCCTCATTAGATTGAGACTGGTGTGTAGTCATTGACAGAAGAAAGAGGCTTCACTACTTCATTTCAGTCTATACATGAGACATTTGTGACTTGCTGATGGATCTTGTTTGTGGTCTTGGTGGTAAGGTCATTTCTCGGGTTCACCGCTGACTTTGTTCACAGCTCTGGGTTTCCTGTAAAATGGATAACCAACATATTTAACTAAGGCATTGTCAGTTATTTTGAAAATGGTGTGCCTGCAACTCCTTTTGTCAGTGAAGTTAATGATTAAGTCTGACACAGGTGTGGCTGTTAATAATAAAGTCTGACACTGGTGTGGCTGTTACACCTTTCCCTCAGTACTTTGGGTTTTTTTTTAAGCTGATGGATTGTTGGGGGATAGAGATGGAGGAAGGGGGTGGGGGGTGGGGGGTAAGATGGAGGGAGACCAGTGAAATGTAGTAATACTGTTATAAAGTTCTGGGCTATGGATGGAGAAATCTGCAGAGCGAGTGTTCAAAGTAAGCACATGTGATGAAAAACCAGCTGAGAGAGAGTTAAATGATGTAATGTTAAATGTAAACACCATGGATGAAGGAATCTGCAGAGAGTGTGAAAAGTAGTGACAAAAGTAAACAGAGGAGCAAAATGTCTAAACAGTTATACCTGGCACTTATGGTTTAGGTCATGGAAGTTTGTTTTTTATTGTTGTTTTTAAAGGAGAGTGGGATGGAGGTAGGGATAAAAGAATTTTAAATGAATTGAAGTATCTTGAATCATACATAGCTAAAGTTCATCATTTGATAGTAATGATTATTTTTGAACTGTTGAGAAATCCACACTTCATTGTTGTTTCCCCTGCTAAATCAGTAAATGATAAGCTTTTGCTGGAAAGTTCAACTTCAAAATAACACCAAACAGGAGAAAGAGAGAGTCAATTGGTAATGTCAAATCACATTGGAGGAAGCCTTATCTTCGGGTTTTGTGTCTCCATGCATGATATATGGAGTTATGGCCCAGAGGAAATGTGTCCGCCTAGGAAGCAAGAGAATCTTAGCGCACTGGTTTGAGTCACGGCACAGTCGCCAGTGTTTTTCCCTCCACTAGACCTTGAGTGGTGATCTGGCTGCGAGTCGTTCGGATGAGACGATAAACTGACATCCCATGTGCAGTATGCATTTAGTGCACGTAAAAGAACCCACGGCAACAAAAGGGTTGTCCCTGGCAAAATTCTGTTGAAAAATCACTTTGATAGGAAAAACTAATGAAAACTTCAGGCAGGAAAAAATACAAAAAAATGGGTGGTGCTTTCAGTGTAGCGACGCACTCTCCCTGGGGAGAGCAGCCTGAATTTCACACAGAAGAATCTGTTGTGACAAAAAAGAGCAATACAATACAATATGCGCACCAGTGTATGTGAAAAGTGGAGTAAAACAGCTATTTATCCTCTCTCTTCTCTAACCTACTCCTGTGGGGATTTCAGGGGTGGACATAATGCGCAAGAAATTTCCTCTTTCCTATCACTCCCTTGTTACTGGCTTTTCCCCTTACTTTCTATCATCTGCTCTCTTCTTCTTCCTGCCATGCTGGTCCATTCGGGCTGTTTTCTTGAAAGACGAATATTTTTGGTCTTTTTCTTGACTTGATGATTTAGTACTCTTACTGTGATTTATTCTTTTTTTGCGCTTAGCAGGTGTGAGGTGCCTGTTGGCAATTTTCTGGTTTTGTATGGATGACTCGAAATAAGTTACAATTGAACGCGGACAAAACTGAAGCAATGATCACAGGAACTAAACAAAAACTGTCTTCCATCACAATTGACACAATCAAACTTGGCAGTACATCCATCCCTCTTTCCACGTCAGTCAGGAACCTCGGTGTTGTCCTTGACAATACACTGTCCATGCAAAAATTTATCAGTCAGACATGTCAGTCCTGCTACTGTCAACTGCAACGCATCAGTGCCGTCCGGAAATATCTGTCCACTGACGCAACATCTAGACTTGTCGTTTCTCTCATTCTCTCTCGCCTTTACTGTAACTCTCTATTGTCTGGTATGCCTGCTTCATCCATTCAGTCCCTTCAGCGCATACAAAACTCTGCTGCCCGACTCGTCCTCAGAAAGAAAAGATCTGAGCACATCACTCCTCTTTTGCAACATCTCCACTGGCTCCCTGTCTCACACCGAATAAAGTACAAGATCAGCACTCTATGTTATAGATGCATTCACAAAACTGCCCCTTCCTATCTCTGCGGCTGCCTTCACCTCTACACTCCATCTCGCTCACTACGATCGGCCTCGGATCCACTCTGTTTACGCATACCCAGATTCAAACACTCGACTGTTGGCCGCCGTTCTTTCTCTGTTTCTGGACCTTGCGATTGGAATGAACTTCCTTTTTCGCTTCGTCAAGTCTCCACACTCAGCTCTTTCAAGTCTGGCCTTAAAACCCACCTCTTCCCAAAATAGCCTCCCTTGCCTGCCCTTCCTTGTCTTTAGTTTCTACAGTATTAGAGTTATGCATGCGTGTGAATGACTGGTGCGAAAGCGCTTTGATTTGTCTCTGCACAAGATCCAGCGCTATATAAATACCATTATTATTATTATTATTCATAGATTTGTTTATTATGTGTTATTATGTTTATGTTCAGGTCTTGTTTTGTTTTTTTTTAAATCCTTCAGTGAAAAAATTGACAGAATGGTCAGTGTCAGAGGCATGTCCTAGGTTATCGTGCATGAGTGTGACTTGTTTCGGAGTTGGTGTTTTTTTTTCTTGTTTTTCTTTTTGGTCTTTGTGTGTGTGTTTTCCTGGTTCTATAGGGCTAATATTTACAGTTTTTCAGTCCTGATATGGCCTCCTGTGGTTTGCTGGACTATGAGCAACAAAAGATAAAGATCTATCTGTCTGTCTATATATTAGATAAAGATCTGTCTGTCTGTCTGTCTATATATTTGTTTTATTTTATTTTATTTTATCATGTATACACAACTTGAAACTGTATTTTCCTTTGAGTATATCTTTTTGTTTTGTTTTTTGGTTCTGTGTGTTTGTTGCCTTTTATTGTGATGGTTTTTGTGATAGAAATTGTCTTATCTTGAATGTCCCAACTTGAGGTGAAAAAGATACAGCCATTCTGATTTTGATCAGCTGAGGAATCATTGCAACACTCCATGCAATCTCTGATCATTCACTGGAGAAAAGCTGATGGACAAAATAAGATGGACAGGGAAAGAATGACATCACTTACGTCCCATAAGGAGTCAAGGACAAATTAAAAACAAAACAAAAAAAACCCCAAAAAAACGAATGATTCATTGAATATTTGAAAGGAAGACTTAAAAAAAGTTCAGCATAATAAACAAGAAAGAAAAAGAAACAGGATGTCCAGTAAAGTTAGCATGATAGTTCCTTTCCTTTTCAGGTTCAGATCTATTTTTTCTCGATCGCGCTCGCGCAGTCCCTATTATCGTCGGTAAGTTGCATGGGATGTTGTTGACTGGTGCATTATGTGGCGGCTTTTTTTTTTTTTTTTTGTTCCCTAAAGACTCCTGTCATAGTTGGCTGTGATCTTTCCTCCATGACAAGTGTGTCTTCTGCTGTTGGTGTCTTCCTCCAGTCATGCTTTGTGAAACTTTGTTGTTGTGGTTGTCCTTTTTTTTTTTATTGTTTTTTTTTTTTATAACAACTTTCGTGCAGAGGTGTGGAAGTCTGGAAAAGTATTTAAACAATGGGAGAACTATTTCAAGAGCTAGAAAGAATCTTGGAAAGATATGTTTTGCCCTTCACAGTCTGGAAAAGTCTTGTAATTTGAATAAAACCCTTGACCAGTACCATTCAACAAAGAGCTTAATACATTCAAACAGAAAAAGAAACAGTCAGTAAGATAAAAGGTGGTGAAAACTAAACATCAATATATCTGTTTCATTAGAGGCATTGCAGATGAGTTTTTGATTCAGTCTGGCTTTGTGGTCTGGAAAACATTCAGTATGGTCTGGAAAAAGTATGGAATTTTGTTTGGTCACATCTGAGTGAATCTTGGACTTAAATGTTAATGATAAGAATAGAAATTTACTTTTGTCTGCAATTCTTTGGGTTTAGGTTGCCCCTCATCTCTTTACAGTTTTGATCATTGCTCCATCCTCTCTGTTTCTGTCTCTGTTTCTCTCACTCTCGTATCATTCTTTTGCAGGTGTAACTTAGAAAAAAGAAACTAAGCATTAGGCTAAAATGGGAATGGCTTGCGTTTTATTTTCAGGGGGAGATCATATTCCCGCAGTCCATACAGGCGGTAAGTGTCAAGCTGGTGTCTTGTTTTCCCTCTGATGTTTTAGATCCACACAAGTGCTGATTGGAACCAGGATGGACTTCAACGTTTTTCTGAGACATCTGTTGACACTTTTTTTTTTTCTCTCTCCATATTTGGCAAGATCTGTTTGCTGTTAGCATTATGTATGAGAGGAAAAGAATTATACAGATTAAAAAAAAAAAAGTTTCTTGTAAGAGTGATTAAAAAAAAGAAAGAGAGAAGTATTTGATAGAAAGAGCTGTTAGATATTAATGATGGGAGAAGGAGGAGGTGTGGGGAAGGGAGGGAATCAGTAACACAATAATTATACATCCATCAGAGCTTGGTTGTAACTGTAGAGTGTTTTGTAGTTCACTGAGGAGTGAAACTGAAATGCTTATATACTGGGCTGCATAATCATTGATGAATTGGCAGGTCGGTAATGACAGTGCAAGAATGACAGTGCAAGAAAGTTTCGTTTGTGGATTGGCGACTTAGAATTTAGGCCAGCAAGGGAAGACCAAAGTTACACAATTCTCCATCAACTTGTTTCTCCCCCCCAAGCCCCCTGCCCCCCAACGCCCTCCTCACTGGTCCCCACAAATTGCAGCTTGCTTAGGTCTCAAGTAATATTCTTCTGTTTCTCTTTCTCTGTCTCTCATTTTTTTTCTCTTTTTTTTGTCTGCCTAGTGTGCTGTTTGTTTTTTGTTGTTTGTGAAGTAAATTTGTTGCACAAAGGCACTTGTAGAAGAACACAGCATTCTCTTACATTTTCAGGTCGTACTCGCGCAGTCCAGGCAGACGGTAAGTGCTTGATCTGTTGTTCTAACCTCACAAATGCTCAGCAATTGTGAACTGGACATTGCCAGAGAGCTCATTGATATAACATGCCTTTGAAGGTACCATGGGGGTACTGATCAAAACCATTTTTCACATTATGTAGTTGGTTTCCCCATATATTTTTGTTTTTACTTGTGTGTTAGCTTTGTGTGGGTGTAGGTTTTGTCGCTGTTGTTGTTTGTCACTGTGCTTTCTTCAATTCAGATGGAGAGCAGAATGAAGACTTTAGAGCAGCAGAAATAAATGTAAAGTCCCTGTTAAACAAATCGAAACAGACATCTTGACAGGTTGTTTGAAATCATTGTTGTGTTTACTTGTTGCAGACACAGATCTCGCTCCTACAGCCCCAGGGACAAACGGTAAGAAAAAATAATACATTTCTTAGGTTTTAAAGGGTTCGTACAGAGTCATGGAATTCTAGAAACGTGGGAAAATGAGATATCTACTTTCAGCAAGCTGGAAAAGTCTTGAGAAAATGAGAGATGATATCGCAGGGATAGAAATGTCTTGGAAACGTGAGAGGAGCATTTCAAGAGCAAGAAGAGCTTTGGAAAAATGAGAGAAGCATTTCCAGAGCTAGAAAAGTCGTGGAAAAATATGTTTTGCCTTTGAGGGTCTGGAAACCTTTAACCAGTACCATTCAACAAAGAGGTTAAAATTACAAAGGATGGAAAATAAAAAGTGGTGAACATTGAACATCAATAACTGGAAATCTGCCAGTTACTTTTGTCACCAAGGCAGCAGACCAATTTTAAATTCAGTTTGGCTTTGGTATGAACATTGTTCAGTCTGGTCTGGAAGAGGTATTGAAAAAGTATAGAATTTCATTTTGTCACATCTGTAAGAACCCTGGACTTTTATATATATAACAGTATTAATGATTATGATAATGATAATAACACATTTTTGTATTTTTTTATATATTGTGCTATGTATGGTGGTATCTCACCAGAGTTGAACAGTCCTTATAGAAACTTTGGTGTGTAAAACACAGTGTATGTATAAGTGGATGGCGGTATGAAATAAAGGACCTTGTGTACATTCAAACCTTTTTTTTGTGTTTTGTAGCATACATTTAATGTAATAATGTCATCTGATAGTGAGAGAGAAAAGAAACAAGATGGAGAAACACATAAAAATCTTCATAAATTTTTCAGCCGAGAATGGTCATGCTGACAGATCATTTTTCTTTATGAAACAAAGTGTCAGCTGCCTAAAATGACTTCAGCGTGTACAGGTTTAATTTTCACTTGTGACTTGACCATTCAGAATACTTGCATTGGTAACTTTTATAGAAAGGTTTCCTAACCCTGTACAAATGCAAAGTTGAAGTTGAAAAAATATGGTGTTTGCTTTCTTCCTATAAGTTATGTTTGCTATTTCAGACGCAGATCTCGTTCTCGCTCTGGTGACAGTAGGTAAGTGTGTATGTGAATGTGATTTGTTTTTATTTCATTTTTTGGTTAAATTATCAGCCATTTCAGTTTCAATTTCTAAAAGAGGCATCTCTGCATCCAGACAAATCCAGATATGGTATACATCTTGTGCATATGTGACTGAACAACAGCATTTACCCAACTCACTAGTCAGGCCTTGAGTACAAGCATATATATTTCTGTTCCTACCAGAGCAGATTTCTTCTAAAGAATTTAGCCAGAGGACAGCACGTATGTTGCCATGGGTTCTTTTTCATTGGTCATTTGTGTGTGGCACACAGGATCTCGATTTATCATCTCATCTGTATGACTTGGTACTCAGTTTGATTTTCAAGTCAAACTTGAGAGAAAGGGCGATTTAGATCAGTAACTGAACGCAGACCTTCACGGTCACTGTATTGGCAGATAAGCATATTTATCATCCTGCCACCTTCCTTCAAGTCCTCCTTTCTCAATCTTGGGATTTACTATCAATTACCAGCCAATATTAGCAACTTTTCAACTCAAATCTGACCCCTGTCTGTCTTTCTGTATGTTTCCCACTTGTCTGAAAACTACTTGCTGTCATCAACTCGCACTTGAAACTGAACAGCAGACTCAAAATTTGATTTCAATATACTTGATCTTAGTTTGCACACAGGATCAGGCTGAATAGCAACACTAACATGCTTCAGTCTGACAGCTTAAAACATATTGATATTTGATTTGACATCACTGATTATCACCATCATAACAAACTAGACTGCTGCTAATTATCACCATCATTGCAAACTAGACTGCATATCACAACCAAACTAGTTAATTGATGATTGAATGGAAAATTAACAATTTGTTGTTGTCAATTGAAACTGTCTTCTTTTATCTTTGTTTTCTTCTCTGTTTTAGAACATAATGTTAGTGGTTCATGATAACCTTGGGATATTTCCTGTTGGGTGTATTATTGTGAAAGTAGTTTAGTGGTTCATGATAACCTTGTGATATTTCCTGTTGGGTGTATTATTGTGAAAGTAGTTTTCTTTGGTATGCTTTCTTGTACAAGTGAAATGGAAATATTTACATTTCAGAAGACGATCACACTCGAGATCCAGAAGTCCTTCCAATGAAAGAAAGAGCAAACGCAGGTAATTGATGGTAGATGCTTTAAAGATTGAAAACAAATAAAAGATAATTCTCCATTTATCCTGTCTTGCATGACTGTCAGTTATTTGCACACGTGCACCCACTTGGGTGTGACTGCACATGCATATTTCCAATCAATGTGTGAATACAAAGTTGATATTTGATTTCATTGTCTATTTATAACAATTTTTGTAATAACTTTTCATTGTTTTTAACTCCCTGACTTCTGTCTGCCACAAAATGTTCTTTTGTTTACTTTTGATGATATTACTTTTTGGTTGTAGCAGCTATCATTTTGACTGAATCTAGACTTGTTTTTGAACAATAGTATCAATATTTATGGAAAGATTTGTTGCCAACGCACTGGTATGTTATTGCTGGCAATCTTTACACCTTTGCTGCCATTGGGATTGGGAAGGTATGCACAGTGATTTTCCAAATTTGAACCACATCAGGACACGGGGTCTCCTGCCTCTGTCCCGCCTGGCCTCTTCACCGACCAGAGGTAAAACACTTTTGGCAGTAGGGTAGCATCTGGTCTCACGGCAGCTGCAGACACAACTACCAGCCTTCACTTCAATACTGTGCTAGTGCGGCGTGATGCTGTTCTCCGCCTCTCTAACATTCCAGTAGAGGAGAGGGCTGCCCTGTGGTCCATCCCAGCACAGCAGCACTCCCTCTTCGGCCAGTATGCGCCCCATTTTGTCAGCCACAGGGCAGAGACAAACAGGGAGGTGGCCTCATATTTAGCCCACACCTCCCAGAGGTGCCAGGGTTCTATGCCATTGAAGAGACCGGCCACCAGGGCCCCTCCATATACCACGCCACCTAAGTCAAAGCGGCGTGCGCAGAAGCAGCGGCAGAGGAATAAACCGTCTCATGTCCGTCCAAGCCGACCGACCATGCCCAAGGCCAGAAGGCAGCACCCCCAATGACTGGGCCCTGATTCAGCACCGCCAGTTGTTCAGCCCCTCCAAGTAGGAAACTTGTCCCAGCATGCACATCAGTGGCATGCTCAGGGACTCAGCGACTGGATTGTATCGGTGCTAGAGTCGGGATACATGCTGCCTTGGGCGGAAGACCGCCCCCCTCTAAGATCCACTCCTCCTCCTTATGTGCCCAGCTCGACGGAGCAGGACAGCGTCTTAGAGAAAGAGATATCGCACCTACTCCCCAAAATCAAATTCAAGATGGACACACAGGCACAGATTCGGGAGACCATTCAACAGGGCGATTGGGCTACCTCTATCGATATGAAAGATGCTTATTTTCATATCCTCATCCATCCGGCATCCCATCGGTACCTGAGGTTTGTGTGGAGGGACAAGGTGTTCCAGTTCTCGGCCCTCCCATTTGGTCTGTCCCTTGCCCCTTTCCTGTTTACCAGAGTGGTTCGGGAATTGGTGTCCATTGTCTGGTCAGAATCCATTCGTCTCTGTGTGTACCTGGACGACTGGCTTATCCTGGCCCAGTCGCAGGCCCTGTGCCAGAGTCATACGGCCAGACTTCTAGACCTTTGCTCCCAACTGGGCTTCCTCATGAACCAGGAGAAAAGCGATCTGTCCCCAAGTCAGTCCTTCGACTTCTTAGGGATGAGATTCGACACACAGTCCATGATAGTCTCTCCGACGCCAGATCGCTGGGACCGTTTGGCAGGCCTCCTCAGCCACTTGTGCTGTTCCTCCCAAGCAACAGTGCGGACACTTTCTTCCCTCCTGGGCATGATGGAGTTCATGGCACCTCTCATTCCACTGGGCAGGGTTCTCAAGCGCCCTCTTCAGAGGGCACTGAGGTTACGGTGGTCCCAGAGCACTCAGCCATGGGATACCCAGATATGTCTGGGCGAGTGGTTGTTCGAGGTGACATCAGAGTGGTTAATCACCCCTCTTCGGACACAGGGGGTGCCCATAGCCCCGCCTACTCTTCAGGTGGCACTCTTCATAGGCGCCTCCTTCCTGGGCTGGGGAGCCCACATGGACTCACTCCATGCAGCAGGGACTTGGTCCCCAGAGGAGCGCCTATGCCACATCAATGTTCTGGAACTGGAGGCAGTTCGCAGGGCTCTCCTGCACTTCATGGGGGAGGCCGCTGGCAAGACCATCCGCTTGTTCACGGACAATATGACGGTCGCATGTTACGTGAACAAAGGGGGGGGAGCGCACTCGGCAGACCTCTCCCTGCGGACCGAGGCTCTCCTCCGTTGGTGTCACAGCAAGGGCATTGCACTTTCAGCGAGACACATAGCAGGAAAAGCCAACATCGTGGCATATGCTCTCAGCAGGTCCAAGAGTGTCATCCACACAGAGTGGACCCTGGACAAGGACACCCTTCAGGGGGTGTGGGAACAGTGGTTTTGGCCGATGGTGGACCTTTTTGCCACAAAGTTCAGCAAGAGACTTCACATTTATGTCTCTCCGGTCGCCGACCCAGAAGCGTGGGCAGTGGATGCTCTCTCTCTAGACTGGAGCAGTCTGATTGCCTACGCGTTTCCTCCCTTTCCAATTCTGTCCAAGGTGATATGGAAAGCCAGATTGGAACGCCCGCAGCTGATCCTTATTGCGCCGAAATGGCCAGCCCAGCCCTGGTTTCCGGAACTTCAGTCCCTGACACATGTTCCACCCCTGGAACTCGAAACCAAACCTCATCTGCTGAGGCAGCCTCGTTCGGGCATTCCTCATTCCAATCCTCAACTGCTCCACCTGCACGCGTGGCTGCTGTGCGGTCGGAACTGTCAGCATCACCATTGAAGTCTTCCACCCCTCGGTCGGCCTCTGTGTCAGCCGCGCTGACCCAGGGGGGTGCCTCCTCTGACCTCCTCTCCATAGTCACCAAAGCAAGGAGGGAGGGAACGGAGACTTTGTATGACTTTCGCTGGAAGAAATGGTTGCGGTGGTGTACAGCTCAGGACATTCCCCCTACTAACCCTACAAGCATGCAGCTGGCCAACTTTCTGGCTCACTGCTCCTCGGTTCTCAACCTGTCTGCTAGTTCTGTGTGAGGGTACAAGTCTGCCATCTGTACCACAATCAAACAGCTAGGTGGTCCCGCCTTTGAAGCAGATTTCCTGCTCAGAGAGGTGGCTAGGGGCGCCTCTCTGAAGGAAGCTAGAAACCCCAGAAGAGTGTCCCTGTGGGACTTGTTCCTGGTGCTGGATTTCATTCGAAAACAGCCCTTCAAGCCATTGGGGACTACTACTTTTGACTTGCTCACCCTCAAGACCACTTTCCTTCTGTTGCTGGCCACAGGCCGTCGTAGAAGCGAGATTCATGGTCTTAGTGGAATGCCACAAGATCTGGCCTTCCACAGAGATGGTTCCATCACTCTTCGTTTCCTTCCAGAGTTTCTGGCTAAGAACCAAGACCCAGTGCCACTGCAGCATGTCTTGGAGGCAGCCTTCTGGCGGTCTGAGAATCCCTTCATCAACTTCTACCTCAGGGATTTCCGTATGACCAGGGCTGACGGTTCCAAGGGGATTTCCTTTGTCACGGCTAACACTGCCGTCTCGGTTACAAAGGCTCCCCATACGAACCAGTAGGCATTGCCCTCCTCCATTTGCTTTAAATTCTGCATCAGTTTGACATGGTACAGTATATGACACCAAAAGGAGGAGTTTGTGTCATACTCCATGTTTGGTGATACATATACTTACCATGTCAAACTCAAACGCCTGCCTGTTCGTCCCCGCGTCTCCGCCGTGGTTCTCATGGGGCATTTTCTTCGATGGCCACGGAATGATTCAGCACTTATAGCTTTTAGAGGCGTTTGATTGGCTAAGAGTGGACTGGGCAAGACGGCTCGTCTTTTAACTGTTAGCCGCGTGAAATTTGGCCAAGCAGAGCAAACCGATAGGCCTAGTTTGCATCAGTTTGACATGGTAAGTATATGTATCACCAAACATGGAGTATAATACAAACTTTTCCTGTCACTTGCCTTCTTGTTTGTGTGTGTGTCCATAGGTATCATTCAGACAGGTGTATGTTCTCAGCCTGAAACTGAACACAAAAGTCCAGCATGACAGGTGCTGTATTTTTGGGAAGTAACTAGGTTTAGTCTGTGGTTCTATGTCAGATTGAAGTTTTATTAGGACATTTAATGTTTCTTAGTTGCAGCCAAATCCGTGTGCATACTAATACAATAGTACGCTTTTTGTGCTCAGTGTTTCAGTTTTTTTATTGCTGCATTATATTGTCCTTGGCCAAATGAAATTGTTTAAACCGATTGAATTTGACATGGCCACCAGTTTACTTAGTGTATGGTGTTTGTTGCAGGAGCACTTCAGGATCTCCAGATCATGAGAAGTCAGACAAGAAGAGCCGAACACCTGAGTAACTTGAGCCAGCAGAAGACTTTGACTGTTCAGAACAAACAGCATCATGATGTGGACACCCATTGACAGTTCTGTGTATTGTGACCTTAAGCTTGCAGAAAATGTGACAGTTCCCAGAAAATGCTTTTTAAAAAAATTTTTAAGAAAAGAAGAAATTCTACGGGTTTTAATTAAGTCTTTAGTAGTCTTGAAGTCTGAGATTTCTGGGATTATATTTGTTCTGAAGTGTAAGGTGTGTTTGGGAGGAAGAATAGTTATGTCGCTAGGGGTGGTTTTGTTCATGGCAGAAGACGCTTTCTAGGTTTCTGGTATTCATTCTTTCTAATTTATTGTATTCCCTCAAATTAATTCTTTATTTGTAAGTCCGTATGTCTGTCTCTCCATGGCATAGTAATTGATAGGTGATGCAGGTTACTTTTGTGTATCTCATTCATGATTGCCCTTTTATTTAGATTAATGCATTTTTTAAAGTGGAATATTAACAGAACTAGTTTTTAATCTTTTAAGTTTTAACTAGATTACAGGCACAAAGGGTGTATATACCAAAGGCAGAATCAGAAAATGACCTTCATGCTATCACTTCAGGTTTTTTTTTTTTAGTTTAAGTATGTAGAACACAAAAATTCTTTCCCAAGCTCTGAAGGATTAATGTTGAGCATGCATCTTAGTTTTTCTATGAACAAAGTCACTAGATACCATATACACAAGATACAGAGAGGGACAGCTGAAAAACAAAATATATTTAAAGAAAACTTAGATCTCTGCCCCAAAAGTTGAATGTAACAGGTTGACCAGAACTAATTAATTCAACATGCTGATTAAATGAATAACTTGAATCAAGTTAATTCTCTGAGAGATGGTCATATGGGTGATCTATGCTGTGTGGTGTTTTTTGTTGTTGTTTGTTCGTGGTTTTTTTTTGTTTGTTTTTTGTTTTGTTTTGCTGTATGTATACATGATAGTGTTGTCTCTTTCATTGTGTTCTCTTAAGTCACCTCCATCTGGTAAATAAATATGACCATTTTTTTAAAAAACTTGGTTGTCGTTTGTGTTAAATGTCACTGGAGTGTCTGCACATTCTTTTACCATTGATGTGGTGTTTGTGCTTTATTTTCTCTTCTGTTTTATTTTTGAGGACAATATTTTCATGGCCCTGTACTTTTCTCTGTGAAAGAGTTGCTGCTTTATTCATGGACATCCACACCTATTATTCACACATTCAGATACACTTTGTAAAAGAAACACTCTCCTGGGCACAACAACAAAAAAAAGAAAAGAAAAAAAGTTTCAGCATAGCATTCATTTTGTGCATAACATGAACATTATTAAGGAGCCACTATATGTTTCACTCTTTGAATTATTCCCTGCTTAAAACAAAGAAAAAGAAAGAAAGGAAATAAACGAACAAGAGAGAATCGTTAATCTTTGATTTTCAGTCTTATGATTTCTGGGAGTTGACTCCAAGATGGAACCGATACTGTGATGGCTGTTGATAATTAGTGCACAGACACTCAAAAATGTTTATAGTCACTTATCACAGATAACATTGTGGATCACAGTGGAACTAATGTTTTGTTTACAATTGAAATGTGTGAAGACAAATGAACAACACAGAAGCATACAAATACACTTTATTTAGAAATTGAAAAAAAATTGACAAGAAACGACAGAAGAAAAAGTATTTGGCTGAATCAAAAAACACCAACCATGAATCAAACATCAAGATGCCCTGTTGTCTGAAGGATAACATTCAAAGATGACATTGGTTCAGTTCTGGTCTACCACAAAAGCTCAACAGCACCACCTTAATTTGAGAACATATTTTGATGGAGAACAGAAGCATGTTTGATCTGATGTAAAATCATGTTTTGTTAAAACAGCCATTAGGAAGCAAAAAATCAACAACAATGAATTCAGTTGTAAAACTAGGACACAACAAAACAGTTCACTTAAAATTCATTCAAAGATAACTATCACATGCCTTTGATGTGAGCATCAAAATGATTTTAAATGAAGTGACCTGTTAAGAATGCATTCATGTAATGCTGCAAGCAATAAAGCATAACAAAATTGATGAATTGTAATACAAAGACATCGAGTTGTTACAAAAACATACTGTGATATGTCTTGCATATGGGAATCAAAAGAACTTTGGAAAAAAATTAAGTTATGAAACTCCACACTTTCTACCTTTTAACATAAAAGTGTATGATAAATATAAAAACAGAAACAGAAAAAAAAGAGCAAAAAACAAACACGCACAAAAAAGAAGAAAAAAAAAAGATATGGGAAAGAACTTTAAAATGGTGTGACCTGTTCGGGAATGCGTTCGTGTAATGCTGCAGTACACAATCTTTTGGTCTCTAATACAAGCACATTCATTTTTTAAAAAGTCATAATCAGCAGTATATACCTTTTGACATGTGTTCTGGTAAATAATAAAAGCATCAAACATGCAGTAATACATAATCAGAATTATTTGGGTCATTCAGTGTAATACACTATCATTCTTGTAAAACAGTTGATACAGAGTTATCACATTGGAATTCACAGGAGGTATAATGCTGTCATTAATATTTTGGAGGGAATATAAGTACTGAGTTAATCTATGCATTGTTTCTGATGCGACAGCTGGTGAACTGAGGCTGTGGTTCACACACACACATACACAGATATCCTGCTCTTTTTTTTTTTCTTTAAGTATGCCATTGAGAGAGGATCTCGGGTTAAAAAATAATAGCTGGCAACATCAGAAATAATTTTGAGTGCTGTCAACTCTTAGAAATAGTCATTCCCACAAAAGAAAAAAAAAAATGAAGCGAATCCAATATTCACAAACTTCCTAATATGCACTTGCAGACAAGCGTGTGTGCACACACACACACTAAGAGAAATCCTACTGCTTTTTTGCAGGAAGGGCATCTCATAATAAAACAATATCTTGTATCACAATTTGAATCTTCAGGTTAATAATTTTGCATGCTGCCAGTTTGCACACATGTAAAATAAGGGAGGGAATGGGAGAGGTTCAGGGAGTCAGGGAGAAAATTAATATAGTTATTCATCCCATACTGCAGTATAGTATGTGTCTTCATTGACAGTGCTGTTTAAACCATTGTTTCATATCAATACAACCTTTGGCGGTATTGTAGAAACTGGACATCCCCTTAATATACATTGATTCATGCCAATATATATTATCTTTTTTTTTTCTTTTTAAAGAAGAAAGCTGGAAGTACTGTTAATATACATGTGTATGCCAACAGAACTTTTGGCCTCATCTGGCAGTGTTGCGGACACATTCCAAAGTGAAAATAATATTAACACAGATTGTTTTGGGACAGTACAACCTCTGCTCCAATAAGGCAGTATGAATAGTCTGGGTTTCCAATTAACGAAACGTGTTGTCTTAAGACAACAGTATAAACTTGCAGCTATATCTCGCATGGCAGGATGTGCAGAAAATGGAAGGGCTTTGACAGAGATGTCAGTTCTATGGGTGGTATATTGTTTCAAGACGAGTCATTTTGATGAGATGATAAACCAAAGTCCTGTGTGCAGCATGCACGTGGTGCATGTAATTTGTAAAAGAACCCACAGCAACAGAAGGGTTGTTCCTGGCAAAATAGTGAACAAATATACTTGTAGACAGAAAAAAAGATCAAAAGGGGTGGTGCTGCACTGTGGCGACACACTAACCCCAAGGGGAGCAGCCCCAATTTCACTCAGAGGTCTTTTGTGATAAAAATACAAGACGATGCAACCTTTGATCAAAGAGGTCTCTGTGGAAATTTCAAGAACTGTTAACATGCATGGTTTGGTTCAAGACAACATAAACACCGATCATACATGGCAGTTATATGAAGAAAAAGTAACATGCTAGTCAAGGACATTGTCCACAAACAGAAACAAATTACCAGGTACAAAACTACACCTTGATGACTTCTGCCATTCAGAGTCTATGGTTTAGCCAATACTGACTGGATGATTACAATGTTTTGGCATAACAATATATACATATCATGTCATGCTTCTGGAAATGATCACGAAAGATCATTTTCAATGCTCGTTCATAATGCTCCTGGAAATAATCACAAGAGATCATTTTCAATGCTCATTCATAATGCTCTTGGAAAAAATCACAAGAGATCATTTTCAGTTCTAATTCATAATGCTCCTGGAAATAATCACTACTTGTTCACAATTCTGGAAATAATCACTGGTCATTCATAATGCTCCTGGAAGTAATCATGACACTGGTTTTCTGTGGTCTGTCAAGTTGCACATTTTATGACATTAACCATACTGAATAATGTGATGATAAAAACATTTATGTGCAAACTGTCATGCACACACACACACACACACACACACACACACACACACACACACACACATCTCACATTGTAACAACCTTTGTCAAGAATAACTAGGTTCAGTGATAATGAGAGGAAAAAAGGCTTCAATATTTGCCTATGAAAACACGAATGGTTCCACAAAGAAGGATATCATTCATGTTCACTCAGCTTTTTAAATCATACCTACAAAACCCAGAGGAGAATAACACTAGAGAATTATGCTAAGATTCAATCTCATTTACACTTCATAATACCACTGCTTTGTATTTTTATACACAATTCAATAATGCTAAGTTACATGCTTTAAGGCCTTAGAAAATCATTACAGGTATTGAAACAGGACTAAGGGAAGGTTCTCTCTTGTGGGCACCTGGTACTATTTTTCTGACTCGTATAAGTACCTACACAAAGCACAAGCACAATAACTTGTGCGTAACATACAGGCACAATAATGTTCACTTGATGAATGATATCCATGTTACCCAACCAGGTGTCTCAATCTCTCATTCAGCTCCTTCTCTTGCTTCAGAAGATTGCTGGAATGTTTCTTGTAGGCATTAAATTCCTGAGGAGAAAAAAGAGAATAAATAAAATAAAGTAAAATAATTTAAAATTGTAGTTTCATTATTGCAGTCTCATGTACATATACACACGTAAAACACACACACACACACACACACACACACACCCACACACATGCTTTAATAACCTTCTTCTTTCTTCTTCTGCGTTCACTCGTATGCACACGAGTGGGCTTTTACGTGTATGACCGTTTTTACCCCGCCATGTAGGCAGCCATACTCCGTTTTCGGGGGTGCGCATGCTGGGTATGTTCTTGTTTCCATAACCCACCGAACGCTGACATGGTTTACAGGATCTTTAACGTGCGTATTTGATCTTCTGCTTGCATATACACACGAAGGGGGTTCAGGCACTAGCAGGTCTGCACATATGTTGACCTGGGAGATTGTAAAAATCTCCACCCTTTACCCACCAGGCGCCGTCACCGTGATTCGAACCCGGGACCCTCAGATTGACAGTCCAACGCTTTAACCACTCGGCTATTGCGCCCGTCTTTAATAACCTAATAATTCAGGGTATTAGTAAAAACCAAAACATACTGGTCATTAGAAATCCAGTGAACATTTTTTCAAATAACACTGTAATCTAGCTAATAGTTAAGCAAGCAAGACATTTTTACAAAGACATCATTCACTGACTCCATTTTCTCACCTATCCATTGTCCCACATACCAGGCTCACGCAGGTGTGCACATGTGCAATAAGCATCTCTTTGAAAACAATGTATGGTGATCTCAGACAGCATTATGCCAGAAATGATGTGCCATGAGTCACAAGATCATCCATAAAAGTAAGGTGAAAAATAAAAAACCCTTAAAAAAAACAAAATAAACCCATCTGTTTCACTGAGGTGATCTGAAAATGAATCAGTTACAATCAGTGACTACTGTCCACTCAACATACACACACATATAAGCAAACAAAAGCTGGAACACATAAGCAGCTTGAACATGCAGATGCTTGCACACACACACACACAAGACAAACCATAATTTCCAGCCTATAAAACTCCAAAGCACATAGAGCACAACCCCTGAACTTAAAAAAGAAGAAGATATTTTGAACATGTACAAGGCACACATACATACACCTGATAAATGTAATTGTGTCTGTTTACTGTGGTCAAATACAGTGTCAAATACTGAGTTTGCTGTGAGAGGTGGCACCAAACAGAAGTTAGAATTTTAGTTTTCAGACACAGACAGGGGACACAGAACCATTAAGATGCAGGGGTCACACTTGAGTGAAAAAAAGTTGAGCCTTGAAGGCTGGAAATTACAGTATACAGTCTTGTGGCAACAATTTCTAATAATACCTTCTGAATTTCTGCGTATTGTGATTCAGACTCGGCAAGCTCATCCCTGAGTTTGCGAACTTGAAGATTTGCATTCACAGAGGCTGCATCTCGACTGCAGGGGCAAAAAGTGCATTTTGAAATTAAAAAAATAACAACACACACACACACACAAAAAAAAGGAGAAGAAAGAAAAAAAGAAAAAGTAGCGTACGCTGCAAATGGCATGCAGAAAGAAATGGTTCTATGGGACAAGCACACATTTAACATGCATACAGATATAAAATATCTATGGTAAATATGATTAATTTAACAGTAACAATAAAAGAAAATGTTTAAGTGCATTCACTGTTCAATGATACGATTTAAACTGATTCCATTGACAATTACTCTGATAGGAGTGTTGAACTAGTGCAGAAACAGTGGTACTGTTATCCTCAAAAAGATGTTGTTTTATACACACACACACACACACACACACACACACACGCACACACACACACACACACAAACACAGAGGCAACACTGATGCTGCTACGGAGCAGCACTGTGAACGCTTACTGTGTACATTTTTTTCTCTGCAATCAAGAGTCTGTCACAGCTTTTTCTTTGTAATCCCAAGCATTTTCCACCTATAAAAAAAAACTACAGTTCAAAGCAATTTCAAGTTAGTTTACTATGTATGCTTATTTTCGGATGTGGTACACTAAAATTCACAAGTTTTCATATATATATATGTATATATATAAAACAATACAATACAAATATTAGTGATAATGGCGCAGCTGCACCTAATTACTGATAACATACATATTGATATGTATTTTATACATATCAATATTCAGAGCAATAATGGTCATAATAACAACAAACTGACTTTCATTCAGAACATAAATGAAACATATGAAGTGAAAAGTGGACTCACTCAAACTTCTCCTGCATCGAAAGCATGAGCTTTTCTGTGTCCTCTACTTTTCTCTGCAGCCTCTTGTTCTCTGACTGCTCTTTCTGAAACACAAAAAACAACAACCAGTCAATGTCACTGCATCAAGTTGGTCTCATATCTCTGCCTAACATTATATAAGTTAGGACAACTTTTACACCAAAGTGTGTAATGGAGCCAAATCTACAACAGTTGATAACTCTATCCCCCCCCCCCCCCCCAATATCTCATTCCCCACCCCAAACCCCCCGGCCCCCCAATCCCCACCCCCACACGTTTGTCAAATATCACTAATAGTGAAAATACACTAAAGAATGAACACACACACACACGCACACGCACACACACAGACACACACACACACGCACACACACACACACACACACACACACACACCTGGATCAGCTTCCCTCGCTGCATGGCCAGTTCCAGCAGTTCATCTCGCTCCTTAGTGATGGAGGTCAACTTGGATCCGAACTCTTGCTCCAGACTCTCCCGCCTGTCCTGCTGGCCCTGCAGCTTGTGCGTCGCTCCTGTAAAAGCCAAAGTTTTCTCAAAATTCCAAATTTTCTTCAATTCCAAAAAAAGATTCCCAGGCAGCATAGGGGTGAGATGAATACAAGCATAGCACATAGATAAAGTATTAAAGTATTCTCTTTTACACATGTGCATGCACACTCACATGCATGCACACCCACACACAGACACCTACACACAGAGACAATGACACACACAGACAAACAGACAGACACATGCACGCACACACTCACACACACACACACCTTTCAGTCTTTCCAGCAGTTACACCTGTCCCAAACAGTACTATCTTTCAGTCTTTCTAGCTGTTACACCTGTCCCAAACAGCACTACCTTTCAGTCTTTCTAGCAGTTACACCTGTCCCAAACAGTACTACCTTTCAGTCTTTCTAGCAGTTACACCTGTCCCAAACAGTACTACCTTTCAGTCTTTCTAGCAGTTACACCTGTCCCAAACAGTACTATCTTTCAGTCTTTCCAGCAGTTACACCTCCTGTCCCAAACAGTACTACATTTCAGTCTTTCTAGCAGTTACACCTGTCCCAAACAGTACTACCTTTCAGTCTTTCTAGCAGTTACACCTGTCCCAAACAGTACTACCTTTCAGTCTTTCTAGCAGTTACACCTCCTGTCCCAAACAGTACTACCTTTCAGTCTTTCTTGCAGTGACACCTGTCCCAAACAGTACTACCTTTCAGTCTTTCTAGCAGTTACACCTGTCCCAAACAGTACTACCTTTCAGTCTTTCTAGCAGTTACACCTGTCCCAAACAGTACTACCTTTCAGTCTTTTTAGCAGTTACACCTGTCCCAAACAGTACTACCTTTCAGTCTTTCTAGCAGTTGTCCCAAACAGTACCACCCTTCAGTCTTTCTAGCAGTCCTACCTGTCATAATCAGTGTTACCATTCTAGCAATCATACCTGTCACAAAAAGTTCTACCTTTCTAGCAGTTATATCTGTCCCAAACAGTACTACCTTTTAGTCTTACTAGCAGTTACACCTGTCCCAAACAGTTCTACATTTCAGTCTTTCTAGCAGTCCTACATGTCACAATCAGTGTTACCATTCTAGCAATCATACCTGTCATAAAAAGTTCTACCTTTCTAGCAGTTATATCTGTCCCAAACAGTACTACCTTTCAGTCTTTCTAGCAGTTACACCTGTCCCAAACAGTACTACCTTTCAGTCTTTCTAGCAGTTACACCTGTCCCAAACAGTACTACATTTCAGCCTTTCTAGCAGTGACACCTGTCCCAAACAGTACTACCTTTCAGTCTTTCTAGCAGTTACACCTCCTGTCCCAAACAGTGCTACCGTTCAATCTTTCTAGCATTCCAACCTGTCACAATCAGTGCTGCAATCATACCTGTCACAAAAAGTCCTACCTTTCTAGCAGTTACATCTGTCCCAAACAGCACTACCTTTCAGTCTTTCTAGCAGTTACACCTGTCCCAAACAGTACTACCTTTCAGTCTTTCTAGCAGTCCTACCTGTCATAATCAGTGTTACCATTCTAGCAATCATACCTGTCACAAAAAGTTCTACCTTTCTAGCAGTTATATCTGTCCCAAACAGTTCTACCTTTCAGTCTTTCTAGCAGTTACACCTGTCCCAAACAGTACTACCTTTCAGTCTTTCTAGCAGTTACACCTGTCCCAAACAGTACTACCTTTCAGTCTTTCTAGCAGTTGTCCCAAACAGTACCACCCTTCAGTCTTTCTAGCAGTCCTACCTGTCATAATCAGTGTTACCATTCTAGCAATCATACCTGTCACAAAAAGTTCTACCTTTCTAGCAGTTATATCTGTCCCAAACAGTACTACCTTTTAGTCTTACTAGCAGTTACACCTGTCCCAAACAGTTCTACATTTCAGTCTTTCTAGCAGTCCTACATGTCACAATCAGTGTTACCATTCTAGCAATCATACCTGTCATAAAAAGTTCTACCTTTCTAGCAGTTATATCTGTCCCAAACAGTACTACCTTTCAGTCTTTCTAGCAGTTACACCTGTCCCAAACAGTACTACCTTTCAGTCTTTCTAGCAGTTACACCTGTCCCAAACAGTACTACATTTCAGCCTTTCTAGCAGTGACACCTGTCCCAAACAGTACTACCTTTCAGTCTTTCTAGCAGTTACACCTCCTGTCCCAAACAGTGCTACCGTTCAATCTTTCTAGCATTCCAACCTGTCACAATCAGTGCTGCAATCATACCTGTCACAAAAAGTCCTACCTTTCTAGCAGTTACATCTGTCCCAAACAGCACTACCTTTCAGTCTTTCTAGCAGTTACACCTGTCCCAAACAGTACTACCTTTCAGTCTTTCTAGCAGTCCTACCTGTCATAATCAGTGTTACCATTCTAGCAATCATACCTGTCACAAAAAGTTCTACCTTTCTAGCAGTTATATCTGTCCCAAACAGTTCTACCTTTCAGTCTTTCTAGCAGTTACACCTGTCCCAAACAGTACTACCTTTCAGTCTTTTTAGCAGTTACACCTCCTGTCCCAAACAGTACCACCTTTCAGTCTTTCTAGCAGTTACACCTGTCCCAAACAGTACTACCTTTCAGTCTTTCTAGCAGTTGTCCCAAACAGTACCACCCTTCAGTCTTTCTAGCAGTCCTACCTGTCATAATCAGTGTTACCATTCTAGGAATCATACCTGTCACAAAAAGTTCTACCTTTCTAGCAGTTATATCTGTCCCAAACAGTTCTACCTTTCAGTCTTTCTAGCAGTTACACCTGTCCCAAACAGTACTACATTTCAGTCTTTCTAGCAGTTGTCCCAAACAGTACCACCCTTCAGTCTTTCTAGCAGTCCTACCTGTCATAATCAGTGTTACCATTCTAGCAATCATACCTGTCACAAAAAGTTCTACCTTTCTAGCAGTTATATCTGTCCCAAACAGTACTACCTTTTAGTCTTTCTAGCAGTTACACCTGTCCCAAACATTTCTACTTTACTCTTTCTAGAAGTTACACCTGTCCCAAACAGTACTACCTTTTTGTCTTTCTAGCAGTCCTATATGTCACAATCAGTGTTACCATTCTAGCAATCATACCTGTCACAAAAAGTTCTACCTTTCTAGCAGTTATATCTGTCCCAAACAGTCCTACCTTTCAGTCTTTCTAGTAGTTATACCTGTCCCAAACAGTTCTACCTTTCAGTCTTTCTAGCAGTCACACCTGTCCCAAACAGTACCATCTTTCAGTTTTTCTGGTAGTCACACCTGTCCCACCAAACAGCAGCACTACCTTTCAGCCTTTCTTCTGTCTGCTGCACTTGGTGCTGCAGGTCCCGGATCTTTGCTGCGCTGCTCTCTGTCACCTCCCGCAGCTGCTGCCTCAAGGTGTCCTCCTTCCCACGCATCTCCTGCTGCAGTGATCTGCGGTGAAACATCCTGTCAACTATATATATATATATTGCTTTGTTTGTTCAACAAAATGTATACATCTGTTATACCTGACTCCTATCGGCAGAAAAAGACACACAATTTCAAGTCTAGCTGGTGTGTAGCATTTACTATCAGCTCACTTGCGCATGGGGTATATTGTAAATTAGAGGTGCCGTGGCACAGATGAGTTATATATATCTATATCTATATATATATGTGTGTGTGTGTGTGTGTGTGTGTGTGTGTGTGAGAGAGAGAGAGAGAGAGAGAGAGAGAGGTCTGTTTGTGTATGCATATGCATAAGTACAAAAACTGAAAAAGGGAAAGTTGCTTCCATTTTCCTTTTATTTGTATATCTTACTATACCCTATCTCACTATCCCCTGAAAAACAGATTAATACATACCTGAACTTTGCTTCAATATTTGAGTTTTCTTGCTTAATAGTAGCAAATTTTTTCTCAAGTTCCAGAATCCTGGCATCTTTTTCTTGCACTGCCTTTGAGAATAAACGGGCATTATCATTTTTAAGCCTTGCATTCTCCTCCCGTAGCTCCTGGTTGACCCGCTTGTATTCATCTTTAAATTTTATCATTTCTTCATGATTGGTAGCAAGAGTGTGAAATCTGTGCTCTAACTGTGTGAACTTTCGAACTTCATTTTTGAGCATATCATCTGCATGCTCTCTGAATTCTGTCAGTTCCTTGTTGACCCTGTCCAGTGTTTGTGCCCGTATTATTTCTTCATCTGCTCTTTGTTTCAGAATCATGATCAGCTTTGACTGTTCATCAATGCGTGAGCGTAACATTGCTGCCTCAGTTTTGTCATCTTCCTTCAGTCCCCTCAGCTTGGCCAGACTGTCCTGCATTTCTTGCATGTCCTGAAACAGATGAAGAGGGCAGGGACATAAATTATAATCATTGATGATGTTAAAACAAATGCACACACACACACACGTCCCCGCACCCCTCCACCCCCCAACACACACACACACACACACACACACACACACACACATTAACATTTTCCGTTACACGACCAACATCGACTTGCTGATAATTCTGTCGTGGTTTTTTTTTTATGCATGCTGGGTATTTTCGTGTCTCCATAACCCACCGAACACTGACATGGGTTACAGGATCTTTAATGTGCGTATTTGATCTTCTGCGTGCGTATACACACGAAGGGGGTTCAGGCACTAGCAGGTCTGCACATATGTTGACCTGGGAGATCGGAAAACTCTCCACCCTTTACCCACCAAGGGCCATTACAGTGATTTGAACCCAGGACCCCCCCCCCCCCCCCAACACACACACACACACATATTTAAAGTATGCATATTTTACATGCACTGTCCTCTATGTGTCAAGTGTATATACGACATGTTAAATATATATATATCTATAGAAAAAAAAGTTCACTCCTCCTGCTGACCAAATGAACACTACTCCGAGTGCATGTGTAACCGGTCATCACTGACAAGGATACATTTTGAAGGAAATACAGCAAAAACCCCACACATTTAATTGCAGGTTTTGCATCATGGCATACGCTATATGGATTCGATAACAACTAACAAAAACATTCCACATCAGTCGTATCACGCAAGTCAATGGAAAGTGCAGGAATGAAACCATTTACCTGGTGACTGTCGGATACCATCTGGCGAAGATCTCGTGGTGTTCTGTGATTAGATGACATTATGTGAATATATTCTACCCAAACCCTAAACGCATGAAGTCTGTTTTTTTTAAGTAAAATATCACGTCATTTTGTCTGCGTACCCGTACGTTTCTCGTGTCGATCTCGTTGTGAATGAAAACAATTCCAGTTTTCCGCTCCGGAAAGTGAGAAGTTTCCGTTCAGTTGTTGTTGCAACACTAAAACATTCAACCAACAAAAATAGTTTACGAACAGACACTTTGTGAATGCATCTATATTGTTTGTGCGTTAAAAAAAAGACCATAACATCGAATATAAGTAATGGACCACGACACAAAGTTGGCTAATTTGCGACATTCCCGTCATCCGTTCTTCAGAAATTTGTGGCCGTGTCGGAGGCGAGTCTATGAATGTAAACAACATATTTGCAAAGCTGTGAGTTGAACAATTTTGTTTTTCATTTTTAAGACCGTTGTGTTTTCCACCGAGAAATTTATCGCTGGATTTGCATTTTTTATTGAAAACGGATCACTGTGACTATGCATGTGTCAAAACAAATCGAAAGCCAGAAATGAAAGTCACTCGAAATCGAATCACAAGGCGGACGCGTAACTTCAGTCAGATATGTGACGCTAACAAAATCAGTCAGCCCAGACTGGAATAGACAAGCATGCACTCCGATGTTTTGAGGGTTGAAGAGCAAAACACCATGATCAAAATAAAACCTTTGATTGTACTTTAAAGTGAAAAATGCTCCTTTTCTTGTGCATGGTAATTTCAAATTATCAGACCGAAACAGGAAGAAGTACATCAGTTATAAAATACAGTATTTATGCGCACATGTATGTCATTGATCTCAGAAAATTGTCAGGGTTTCCTCACTCCCATACAAATGAAGGAAAACTCATGAATATATACAATTTGAAACTAAGTTAGCTTAAAAACATGCTTGAATCTCCCAGTCTGTCTCAGACTCACATGCGCACACACACACACAACTCACTCACACACACACACACACACACACACACACACACACACACACACGTGCATGCGCACGCGCATACACACACACACACACACACACACACACATACATGTATCACATGCAGTAAATACTTCCCCCACCACCCTGCTCCCCCTCCCAGCACACACACACACACACACACACACACACACACACACACACACATGAACACACACACACCAAACATGTTCAGTCTTGAAACTTATGTTCTGTACCTATTCCTGTCAGTTTCACCATTCCATTCTGTTCTTCTCTGCTTCCTTTACTGAAATTATGTGTTGATGGCTTGTGTTTTTTTGTTTTTTTTTAGATATACAATTCTGAATTCATAACAAGAAAGAGGCCCAATGGGAATTATTTCGAACTCTTTGTTTGAATGAGAGTGCTTCTGTACAGTCAGTTGTCAGGAGGAAGTAACTCACCCATTGAGGATTCCGCAGTGCAAAATAGTTGATCTCCGTGCTTGTAATGCTTCGTTTAGAGGATAAAAAGGGTGAGGATAAAAAAACAACAATCAACCAACCCCCCAAAAACACACAAAAAAACTGTGTTGATCAGTAGAACGGGTGTGAGGAAGCACAAAGCTGGCAGGGAAGGGCGAGGAAGCCATGAGCGGCAAAGTGGAGGTGCTGTGGTCACCCACAGAGGACAACACCTTCATCACCTACAGTTCTGCCATCAACTTGTACCAGGTTGTTGGCCCAGACAACCCTACTCACTCCAAACACCCACAGAGCTCGTGTGAGTATGGAGCAGTTGTGTGAGTGGATGAGTGGGTAGATAGGTGGGTAGGTGAGTGAGTGAGTGTGTATGTGTGTGTGTGTTTGGGCAGGATAACCCTCACAACTCCAAGCATCTGCAGAGCTGATGTGAGTGGTGGGTGGGTGACTGGTGAGTGAGTGAAGGGTTGGTGGATGGGTGGGTGAATGAATGGGTAGGTGAAATTGCCACCAGGAATTGTGAGAAGTACTACGTAACAAAGTCGTTTGGATGAGATGGTAAACTGAGGTCCTGTGTTGCATGTACTTAACCACATAAACAAGCAGCACACACCACCAAGAGTTGTCCCTGGCAAAATTCTGAAGAAAAGTCGACTCTTAATATACATGACTCATTGAGTGTGCATGCATGTAACTGAAGTCTGACATCACTGGAGCGTGACTGAATGACACAGGAAATGAATGATTAGCACTTAAAGTTAAAGGCTGCTATCAGTCAGCTTTACCCCGGCAGGGAGCATGTTTTGCAAATGACCCTGTGTTTGTAAGATGCTTAGAGTTTCGTCTCAGACCAAAGATAGTTGCTATATGAATGATAATAAATGCACTGATATCAGAAATGCATAAGTGGAATTTAATGTTTTTAATGCAAAGTTTTGGGCTTACTGAAGTCTGATGTGACTTTTCAGTGGAGGTAGCTGACCAGAAATTTGCAATACACAGCGCTACAAACTCAGAGATTCATTATATCAAGGTGAGTTGACTATGTGTTCTTTTGCCATTTCATTATGTCAAATTATGAACATATATTTTAATCAAAGCATCTGAGTTTTCTTCCCCACACCCCACATAACAAATTCTTTGTCTGGTGAGTTTGTTAACAGAATAGTATGAATGTGTGTGCATGTGCACACGCATGTGTGTGTGTGTGTGTGTGGTGTTGAATGCGCGACTGTATGTGTGTGTGTTTGTGTAGGTAATTGTGTGTTTGTACATGTGTGGGTGGATATGTGTGTGGATATGTGTGTGTGTGTGTGGTGCAGCAGTAGTGGTGAAATAGTGCATTCATTGGCTCATTTTATTTCACACATAAATTCCAGTCAGATTAATGAGGTGTGTGTGTGTTTGTGTGTGTGTGTGTGTGTGTGTGTGCTGACTTATTTCATGTGCAGACATATTTTGTGTGTGTTTTTATGGAAAGGAAGAGAGCATGTATATTTGTAAATTAAAAAAAAAGTATTATGAACATAATAGGTACATTTCTTTTGAATGCATGGGAACTACACATCAGTTTATATGAAAATTATCTATCTAATATCTGTCTATTTATCTATTTCTGTATCTGATAATCTGTGTATCTATCTATCTGTCTTAGTATCTATCTATTTATCTATCTATGTGCACACAAACAGAGCACTCACACACACACACACACACACACACAGACACACATACATGTACACACACTTGTGCATGCACACACAGAGAGTAAACACCCACCCACAGGCACACATACTCTACATGATGATTTCAATAGATGGGGATGTGTAGGAGGAGGCAGACAACTATGCTTCATCACATACTTCCACCACCTCCTATGCATCCTCTGGCGGCTTCTCAGCTTTTGTTTCATGATAGTCAGGTCAGTGGTGTCGTTTCTCTTAATTCAATCGATCCGCGATCGGTCTCAACGTGCTCCACGTTTTCTTGGCCCTCCCACTCGGCAGTGCGCGAGTCGCCCTCCTCTATCCCTTTCCCAATGTCCACAACTTCAAAGAACTAGTGTGTTCCCTCTCAGGGAATCCAACATGGACTTACATCCTCCACTTCGCACACTCGGTCTGCCCCTGTATCTCACACGTCTGTGATGATGGCCATGGCCACAGATCACGTGCCCCTCATGTGGCATGCCCTGACCATCTTGTGTCCGACAGCGACCGTTTTGGGTAGGGAAGCCGTCCCTCTAGGTAGGGAGGAAGTTGAACCACTAGGGGACATGCCCACCCACACACATGTACCCTCCCACTCGCTCCGAGTCTCAAATTCAAGGGAGGCAACCCCCACTTTAGCACCCCTGCTGGTGAGTGCTGTGGTTACCTCCCTTGCACCAGCACTGCCCCTTGCCCATACTGCAGGTGCATGCACGGTCCCTCCAACCTCAGTGGTGGCAGTTCCCTCTGCCACATCACTAGACTCTGCTGATATCCAGCCAGTGGTGGCTCAGACACAAGCCCCAACTGACAATCAGCATCTCATACTGTCTATGCTCATACAAATCTGCACCACCCTCCTTGATGCTACACCCTCCTCCCACTGACCCCACCCCTCTCACAGGTACCACACCTCTGCCGACCCCTCTTCCACTGACACACTCTCACCTGCGCACTCAAAGAACAAGGCATTTGCCCAAAATTTTTTTCATGGATCTGGAAGAAACCATTCAGAAATCCATGGAATCCACTTCAGCCATGGACAGCTTCCTTGCTGGCCTTACCATGCCCCTCCTAGAACCTCCCAATGACCAGTCACCCAGCATTGACATCTCCATTCCCAGACCTTTTACTCGATTGATTGCTGAACATCTTAACTGTTCAGCAACTCTTCAGTCACAGGCCTACATAAACATTATCATGGCCAGAAGGGATGCTCTCCTAGCCCACTCCCCTTATGTGTGGTCTCTCCCAGAACAGGCGTCCCTCAGGGTCTTGGCCCCCACTGAAGGATCCTTTTTTGGTCGGGGCATCCCCACTGCGGCCATAAAATACATCCATGCAGAACTGAGTAGGGACCTTGCCTTAGGCGCGGGCCCTTCCCGTGCTGCTGCACACTCGCGGTACACCCCTCGAAAACATCCACACATCTAATGAAGCACTGCAACAGCCACCAGGCCACGGTCACAACCAGTGGCTCCCTCCAAGGTCAGACCGCAACCCAGGGTGTACAGGCGACAGCCTTACACATCTCAGCCACAACACAGGCCAACAGCAAACACCAAACCAGCCCACCCCCAATGACTCACCCTTCACCCACCACTCGCACACCATCAGCTGGCAGGCAGCCTATCCAGGCACATACCAGCATGGTTGTCTCTCCCCGCATGCTAGTGGGTACTTCAGGTGATAGGGTCAGGGTTCCGCCTGCCTTGGCTCTCCTCCAAGGCACCTCTCACTCTTTCTCCTCCCCTCTTCCCTCCTCCACGGGACAGGGCAACCCGCTCAGCCCTGCAGGAGGAAATTCTTTCTCTTCTACACAAACAGGCCATAGAAGAAGCCTCTCTCCTCTCACCAGGCTTCTTTGGCCGCATCTTTGTGGTTCCCAAGGCATCTGGCGGATGGAGGCCGTTTCTAGACCTGTCCCCTCTAAACAGATACCTTCAGCACAAACCATTCCGCATGGAAACCCCAGCGTCAATCAGGGACTCCATTAGGCAAGGAGACTGGGCAGTCTCCATAGATCTCACAGACCCCTACTTCCATGTCCTGATTCACCCCAGGGATGGCAAGTCCTTCCAGTTCAGAGCCCTTCCATTCGGCCTTGTGCCAGCCCCATGGGTCTTCACCCAGGTGGTCTGGGAGCTATGCCTAGCTCTCAGGAGCAAGGGCATACGTCTGAGGGTCTACCTAGATGACTGGTTGATCCTGGCAAAGAGCAAGGCCCTCTGCCAAGAACACCTCAGCCTTGTCTTGCAACAATGCCATTCACTTGGGTTTCTCATGAACACAGAGAAGTCGGAACTGGAACAGACTCAACAGTTTGAATTCCTCGGCATGGCGATCGACACAGTCACAATGACCTTATGCCCGGCCATGCCTCGCCTCCACAGACTCTGCCAGAGAACTTGCCTCTGCTCTGTTTCATGGAATCCCTAGCCCCCCTAGTCCCCCTAGGGAGACTACAAATGTCCATTCCAGCAACAGTTCAGGGCCAGGTGGTCCAAGTCTTCACAGGCTTGGGACAGCCAAATACCTCAGGCCACTTGGTTTGCAGAGTTGACACAGCGCTGGATGGACATGCAATGGCTCAGGGAGGGGGTTCTGATTGTCAGTCCAACCCTGGACACGGAACTGTACACAGATGCCTCCAATGTGGGCTGGGGTGTCCACATGGAGAATCACACAGTGTCGGGGACTTGAACACCACTACAGTGGTCGTGGCACATCAACAGGCTGGAACTGGAGGTGGTCTTTATAGCTCTCCAGCAGTTCCTTCCTCATGCCTCACACAGGTCAGTCATGCTGTGCATGGACAACATGATGGTAGCGTGCTACCTCAACAAGCATGGGGGGCCTGGGCTGTGAATGCACTGTCAATCAGTTGGTCAAACCTTTTGGGGTACGCCTTCCCTCCACTCCCCATTATGGGAAAAGTCTTCAGAAAGGCAAGGCTAGAACATGCCGCCATGATTCTCATTGCACCACAGTGGCCAGCTCAACCGTAGTTCCCCAACCTGCTTTATCTCTCTCACATTCCCCTACTCCACCTCCACATAGGCAGACAGTCTCTAGTCCAGCCCCACTCGGGCATCCCTCACAGGAACCCAGGCGTACTCAACCTACACGCCTGGCTACTGTGCGAGAATCTCTGTCAGCACTAGGTGCCTCTTGACCAAACGGCTGAACTTGGCTGCATGTCCCATCGCAAAGGCACTCAAGGTGTATACTTGGCACGCTGGAACTGCTGGTTCTCCTGGTGCACATCCCACTCAGTCAATCCCACGCACCTGTCAAACAAGGATCTTGCGAACTTTCTTGTCTTCATTGCTTCCACCAGAGGCCTCTCTGCCTCTGCAGTGCGTGTCCGTCGCGCTGCTATCAGCTCCACCCTTCGGCAGCTAGGCAGGCCCTCTTTCTCAGATGACCCTCTGCTTGGCACTTGTACGGGCCGCTTCCCTCAAAGAGGTACTTAGATCCTGTAGGACTCCTTCCTGGGACCTTTTCCTGGCTCTGCAATATCTCTGCCAGGCTCCCTTCAAACCCCTGGCTTTAGCTCCCTTCAAACTCCTCTCCATGAAAACACTCTTCCTCATTTCTCTTGCCTTAGGTAGACGATGTAGTGAAGTACTTGGAGCCAGATGGATCTATCTCACTCAGATTCCTCCCTGAATTTCTTGCCAAAGATCAGACTCCCGGCACACCCTCCCCCATACTCTTCATCAAACCTCTCTCTTCTGTACTGGCCCCTGACGATGAAGACAGATTCCTCTGCCCCATCAGGGCTCTGCATGTCTACCTCAAAAGGTCACGTCCCTTCCGGTCATCCAAACGACACCTCTTCATCAGTTGGAACCTGGATTACTCTTGCGACATTAGCAAGACGTCTCTGTCTTGATGGATAGTCAGTACGATTAAAGGCACATATGCAGACGCAGGGCTGGAACTTGATGCTCCCTCAGCCAGAGCTCACGAAGTCAGAGCTTGGTCCTCTTCCCTTGCCTTTCCCCACTCAGTACGGCTATACAAGATATCATGGATGCTGCTTACTGGAAAAACCCTGCTACCTTCAATGAATTCTACTTGAGGGATGTCTCTCGGTTAAGGGATGATGGCTCAAGAGGCATCGCCTCTGCGGTGGTCGCACAACAGGCCATCGCAATGCACAGACAATATAACAGGTGAGCCGTCCACCTTGTCGTGCCATTCTGAACTAGTGGGTCATGGTTAAGTATGTGTAGTTAAAAGGAAATTTCTTCCTAAAATTACGTTTATGTAAAATACTTACCGTGACCCAAATTTAAGACCCTCCCGTTCCTCCCCGCTTTCTGTTCTCCCTGCAAGCTGTGCTGGTTGCGGTGAATTGCCGTCAAAAGAGGGCACAAGTCAGATATGCAAAGGGGAGGTAACATACTTTGGGAGGTTATTGGCCGTAGCTACTTTCATTTTCTCCACATAGGCGGGTAGTAGTTTGCACAGGACAGGAATCAGACCCCTGCCAGAGTCTGCACTAGTGGGTCACGGTAAGTATGTTACATAAACGTAATTTTAGGAAGAAAATTTCCTTTTTAACCGATTTTAACAGGTGGGTTTTCAAACTTGCATCTAAAGAGGACAGCATTGGTAAGTGATAGAGATACAGAGGAAGAGAATTAATGACAAAAGGTTCTTGAGACTGAAATGCCCTTTGGCCAGTGTCTTTGAAGAGGTTTTGAGGACTGGAAGTTTTTATCCAAGAGACCCGAAAGAATGGGAAGGGGCGTACATATAAAGGACATACGGTGAGTAAGATTGGAGTGATCTGCAAAGTGGCAACAAGCCAAAATATTTATTTTGCACTGAATTCTGATGTGGATGAAGTTGATGCAAGAGTGGAGAAACATTTTTTTTTTCTGAAAATGATTCATGCAGCATTGTTCAGTATCATCTCAAGGCTTCTTCCTCAACATCATTAAGTCTAAGCCTAATGTATATATGTATGTACATTTGTATGATTCAGCCTTGTGTGCCCTAATTGAGCTATGGGGATGTTGCAGTGTGCCGCATGGTATCCAAAACCAGAACCCAAAAATCTGCTGGCTGTGGGGCAAGCCAATGGTCGTGTTGTTCTCACAAGGTGAAACATAAAACACTGCTTTTTTCTGTTTGTAGCATTTCAGTTTTCATTGATTTTCTCTCTGTGGTAAGAACTTATACAGGCTCAGCTGGGAACTGGGATATATAATGAACAGTGGCTGTATTTCTTTGGTTTGGGACATTTTATAGATTTCCTCTCTTTAGCAAGAGCGTAAACTAGATCATCTTGGTACAGGGATATATAAGGAAAACTGGCTTTCTTTCAAAATCTGAAGGGAGCTTTCTTTCCAGTAGAAGAGAAAATTTCACAAAGAAAGAGCAGAAAGACATTGTTTCTGTTTAGGCTGTGGAACATTTATTGTTAAAGCAGTTTTATCACATTGTGAAATTGACAAAATATTTGGGAAATTGTATCAGGATAGTGAAAGATTTGGGCAGGTTGGCATACCTTTTTAAAACTTGCACTTAGTTACTGTTGTAGGATGACTGTGTTCCTTACTGTAGGTGTTAATTTATGTGCTTATTTGGTTCTGTCAAATTTCTTCTCTCTTCCTAGACTTCAAACATCTTTAATTTTGAAATCCCCCTTTTAAAAAAAAATATGAAATATTAATTTCTCTTTTCTGATTTTATTGTGATGAATTATTATCAGTTCTTTTTTTCTCGGTGGTTAAGGCATGTCTGTTTTTAATGAAATTCAAGGAAGTAAGAGGGAAACACACAAGCTGCAACAAATTTCAAACATATCTTCAGTGTTACTGATATTACTGGTTTTATCTGCATTTACTCACTTCAAATAATCTAAAGTCATTTTTAGCATGTTTCATATTTCCTTTAGCGTTCACTGTCTTGCTCTTGTGTTTGCAGTTTTGGTGACCCTGGAGATGATGAACTGATTGGCAAAGAGTTTGGTGAGTTCCTGGGAAGATTTTTTTGTTCTTAACTGGATGAACTTTGCCTTGTTTCATTGCTATGAACTGCAGTGAAGTTTTACTTTATGAACCTGTTCAGTTGACTGTGATACTGCTTAACACATTTGTGTTAGAGAATTCTGTTTCTCATTTTGCTTTTGGAATACTTCAGAGATTTAAGAGATTTAGGTCTTGGCCGGAATCTTGTTTTCTCACTGGCTGAATTGTGACAAGCTTTCTTGTGGAAAAGAAAACTACACGCATTTCGGAGACTCATTTGTAAAGCTGACTTGGATTTGCACTTCAAGGCAAAGGTTTATTCACAGCTAGCATAGGAACTTAAAGCTTTGGGTTTATGTAATGGCCAGGCATCTGTTGCCTGCTTTTAGATTTAAAAAGAAATGTAAGCAGATGTGGTACAGTATGTATGGGTCAGGCTGCATGCTTTGACACATCCTTGGAACTGAAGTGGACGTGGAAGGCATTTGAAGGCATTTGTTTTTCACCATACCCAACAATTTCCTGTCAGAAAGTGGACATAAGACAATGAATTCTAGCAATGGGTTATGAAACTTCTAATTTATACAGTGTGAAAATCCATGAAAAGAAAAACAGACCTGTAAATTTATTTTTTATATTGAAAATGTTGTTGAAGGCCGAGAGCTGTATGATAGAAATTATTTTCATGGAAACTGTACTGATCCTTGTGTGTTAGTATGTTATTCAGATGTAAGTGTGTGTGAGTGTGTGCACATGTCTGAATATGTGTGTATGCATGTATGTGTGTACATGTATGGTAGGATAGGCTCTTAAGGCCTGATCAGCGCATTTAGTTGATGCAAAGATCAGGCATCTGCTCCTCTTTTTTTCCTTTCTTTGTTTTTTTTTTTTTTTTTTTTTTTCCAACAGCAGATGTGGTGTAGTGTATATGGATAAGTCTGCATGCTTTGACATGTCCCTGAAAGTGAATCCGACTGATATTTTTGAAGTGGAATCTGTGATTTCAGCCCCGAGACATAACCGGCATTGCAACTACCTGGCCTGGAACCCAGAAGAGTCGCATTTAGTGAGTTTGTTTGAAAGTGAATATATATATAGACATACGTTTCTCTGATATCTTAAGTTTGTCAGCATGGTCACAAAATTTTTCAAGGCTACCTTTCAACAGAATTTTAATGATATGAAAGAAAAAAATATATGTGTGTGTAGTGTGTGTATGTTTGTGCGTGCGTGCGTGTGTGTGTGTGTGTGTGTGTGCAACATTATTTGGTCTAAAACACATCCGTTTGTATTCATATTTGCTAATAATGGATTATATGTGTTGCATGTTTATGTTAACATGATGTTGGTGACAGTTGTTCCATGTTATGTATGTGCATCATTTCTCTGTGTGTTTGTGTGTGTGTGTGTATATATATGTTTGTGTGTGTTATATGCGCACATACATGTGTCCATTTTGATAGCGTTTAGCGTGGAAATGGTATGTGAAGGTTTTCTTTTCATTTGACTGTCAAAGAAGAGAGCTGACAGCTTATAAATACTTGGTTAGTAATAATAACAACAATAAAAATGTGAGTAACCCCTATTCTCTTAATAAGGCTACAGGCGCTTAACAGTAATGGATAAATCCACACACACACACACACACACACACACACACACACTCATTATTCAGAACATTGGAATGGTGCAGTGGTGTACCATATACCACATCAGTTAAAAAAGTGGGGTTTTAGGGAACACTTCAATGAAGTGGAAAGACGAAGAGTACCTAATCTGTAGAGAGATTTGGTTCCAGACTGTTGGGTCATAAAAAAGAAAGAACGCTGATCAAGTTGTTTCCAGACAGTTGGGCTGTGAAGAAAGAAAGAGTATCAGTATCAGTAGCTCAAGGAGGCATCACTGCATTCGGACAAATCCATATACACTACACCACATCTGCCAAGCAGATGCCTGACCAGCAGCGTAGCCCAACGCGCTTTTTTTCTCAAGGCCTGACTAAGCGCGTTGGGTTACGCTGCTGGTCAGGCATCTGCTTGGCAGATGTGGTGTAGCGTATATGGATTTGTCTGAATGCAGTGACGCCTCCTTGAGCTACTGAAACTGAGAAAGAAAGAATGCTGACCAAGTTGGTTCCAGACTGTTGGGCCATGAAAAGAGAAAAGCACGCTGACCAGAGTACTTTTGTTTGACTGGTTGCAGCTGGCTGAGGGTCTGGAGAAGTTCAGGAATGATGCCTGCATTGTGATCTGGGACATCAATGCCACTAGTTCCCTGAGTGAGAGTTCAGAGAGGTCACGCTACAGCTCCAGCGAACACAACTCCGTCTCTCGCTCCTACACTGAGACGGGTAAGCCCTGCGCTGTTTGTGATTTGGTGTTTAGTATTGGAAAGGTTAAAGGTCTATCCCAGGGTAGTGAGGGTTATCTACATTGCAATGCATGGACATTCCAATAAGGTTAGAAGGTCCCATAGCTTGCTATAGCCACCCTTTTTTTTTTTTTTTTTAATCCTGGCACATGTTGGGCACATGGAGTGGACATAGATAATGATGTTTTAAATGTGGTGCTTGTTCTTTTGCATGCTTGTGCACACAAAGGGGGTTCAGGCACATCCAGGTAAACTCATGGTATTGACCTGGGAGAGTCTCCACCTCTCATCTATCACATGGAAGTCCTTCAGTACAAACGATAAACAGTGAATCTTGAGGCCTTGATATCTTTGTTTAGTAGGTTCTTTGATACATTTGAGACTGACCATGAACTTTTATTATGCTTTAAGTCCTTTATAGTGATAATGATAATAATTTTAAACACTTATATGCAGTAGACATCCCATATAGAAGCTTTAAGGGCTTCATGTGAAACAGTACATATGCAGTAGTGTATAATAGCATACAACAGCATATGAAAATATACAAGAAACAAGAGAGGCAAAGCCTTCAAGACTCACTTGTGATACACTTAAAAAAAAAACACCAAGCTTTTTATGTATTGAGTATAATTTCAAAATGTAATGTTTAAGATGAGAAAGATCAGTTTAAAGCAAATTAACTCCCCTAGCATTAATTACAGAGTAATTTCCCTTTTTTACTATCTGCACCAAAACGTTTGCAAAATAAATAAAACTTCCATGCTTAGCAAAAGAAGTCCTGTTTGAACAAAAAATGATAATAATGACTGCTCTAGTTGTTGGGTCATAATATCAGATCAAAGTGCCAAGTTTAGAGAATACAAAAAATATAAATATAACAGTAAATGCAGTTTGCATATAATTAGGCTTCATTTTTTATTTTTTTGCATCCATCCCAGAGGTGCAATATTGTTTTAAACAAGATGACTGGAAAGAACTGAATTTTTCCTATTTTTATGCCAAATTTGGTGTCAACTGACAAAGTAGTTGCAGAGAAAATGTCAATGTTAAAGTTTACCACGGACACACAGACACACACACACACACACACACACACACAGACAACCGAACACCGGGTTAAAACATAGACTCACTTTGTTTACACAAGTGAGTCAAAAATGGATCTATATACACCGCAACAGTACTAAATACCAGATAGATGAACCTGCACACCTAAAAGCACAAAGTATACCTACATGCACTCGCTCATAACACAAGCACGCATGCATACGAACATGCACGCACACACACACACACACAGTAAACGCTTACCCACAAGCACACACACGCTTCATAGAGAATTCAATAAAGGGGGAAAAACATGTGGGTTGACTGAGGGTGGGGGAGAGGAGACAGACGAACAGACAAACTGTGCTTTGTCACATGAAGGATGCTGTGTTGTTGGACAGGAATGGGAGACATCACATCTTCCTTTGCCTGGTTGGATGCACGCACCTTCATCTCTGGTATGAACAACCGCTGCCTGCGTCTGTATGACCTCAGAGGTGAGATATTTGGTACAACAGAGACAGAGACAGAGATCACTGGAATAGACATTGGTGTACGAAATAATTGTGATTGTGTCCATGTTTGTAGCAGTGAATTACTCACTTACTGTGTGTGTGTGTGTGTTTGTAAATGTTTATGCTTATGTATGTGTTTTTTGCCTGCAGGTATGTGTTTAGGGAATGTCAAGTGTGTGATTATTAAAAGGTAATTGATATCAAAGGATTTACATATATGATGTTAGTGTGCCGTTTGTTAACATTAGGCATTAAGTCTAAGTTTTTAAAACAGTTTTTATTGCTGTTTTTGTTTTGTGATTGTGGTGCACTAATGCCCCCATAAAAAAAAACATTTTCTCTAGAAAATGACCAGTGTCCTAAGTTTTCATGATTATGATGATCCCTCAGCCAAAAAAATTCTGTTTAAAAAGGTAAAGGTTATTGAGAATACTTTAATGAATTACTATGGCACTTGAAAGCTTTCATGTACTGTAAGCTACTTTGTTACTGCCCACCCCTATGTAGCACAATTTTCACTGGGTGGGTGGGTGTTTGCTGGGTACTGGTTTACTGCGGGAGCCTGGGTGGGTGTTTGCTGGGTACTGGTTTACTGCGGGAGCCTGGGTGGGTGTTTGCTGGGTACTGGTTTACTGTGGGAGCCCGGGTGGGTGTTTGCTGGGTACTGGTTTATTGTGGGAGCCTGGGTGGGTGTTTGCTGGGTACTGGTTTACTGTGGGAGCCTGGGTGGGTGTTTGCTGGGTACTGGTTTACTGCGGGAGCCTGGGTGGGCGTTTGCTGGGTACTGGTTTACTCTGGGAGCCGGGGTGGGTGTTTGCTGGGTACTGGTTTACTGTGGGAGCCTGGGTGGGTGTTTGCTGGGTACTGGTTTACTGTGGAAGCCTGGGTGGGTGTTTGCTGGGTACTGGTTTACTGCGGGAGCCTGGGTGGGTGTTTGCTGGGTACTGGTTTACTGCGGGAGCCTGGGTGGGCGTTTGCTGGGTACTGGTTTACTCTGGGAGCCGGGGTGGGTGTTTGCTGGGTACTGGTTTACTGTGGGAGCCTGGGTGGGTGTTTGCTGGGTACTGGTTTACTGTGGAAGCCTGGGTGGGTGTTTGCTGGGTACTGGTTTACTGTGGGAGCCGGGGTGGGTGTTTGCTGGGTACTGGTTTACTGTGGGAGCCTGGGTGGGTGTTTGCTGGGTACTGGTTTACTCCAGGAGCCCGGGTGGGTGTTTGCTGGGTACTGGTTTACTGCGGGAGCCTGGGTGGGTGTTTGCTGGGTACTGGTTTACTGCGGGAGCCTGGGTGGGTGTTTGCTGGGTACTGGTTTACTGTGGGAGCCCGGGTGGGTGTTTGCTGGGTACTGGTTTATTGTGGGAGCCTGGGTGGGTGTTTGCTGGGTACTGGTTTACTGCGGGAGCCTGGGTGGGTGTTTGCTGGGTACTGGTTTACTGCGGGAGCCTGGGTGGGCGTTTGCTGGGTACTGGTTTACTCTGGGAGCCGGGGTGGGTGTTTGCTGGGTACTGGTTTACTGTGGGAGCCTGGGTGGGTGTTTGCTGGGTACTGGTTTACTGTGGAAGCCTGGGTGGGTGTTTGCTGGGTACTGGTTTACTGTGGGAGCCGGGGTGGGTGTTTGCTGGGTACTGGTTTACTGTGGGAGCCTGGGTGGGTGTTTGCTGGGTACTGGTTTACTGCAGGAGCCTGAGTGGGTGTTTGCTGGGTGGGTGTTTGCTGAGTACTGGTTTACTGCAGGAGCCTGGGTGGGTGTTTGCTGAGTACTGGTTTACTGCGGGAGCCTGGGTGGGTGTTTGCTGGGTACTGGTTTACTGCGGGAGCCTGGGTGGGTGTTTGCTGGGTACTGGTTTACTGCGGGAGCCTGGGTGGGTGTTTGCTGGGTACTGGTTTACTGTGGAAGCCTGGGTGGGTGTTTGCTGGGTTTATTGTGGGAGCCTGGGTGGGTGTTTGCTGGGTACTGGTTTACTGTGGGAGCCTGGGTGGGTGTTTGCTGGGTACTGGTTTACTGTGGGAGCCCATTTCTTTACTTTTTGATTTCACCATCCAGTGCTGGCTGGGCTGGGAGTGAGAACAAAACGTTAACCACTGAAACAATACACTCTCTGAGAGTGAGAACAAAACGTTAACCACTGAAACAATACACTCTCTGAGAGTGAGAACAAAACGTTAACCACTGAAACAATACACTCTCTGAGAGTGAGAACAAAACGTTAACCACTGAAACAGTACACTCTCTGGGAGTGAGAACAAATCGTTAACCACTGAAACAATGCACTCTCTGGGAGTGAGAACAAAACGTTAACCACTGAAACAATACACTCTCTGGGAGTGAGAACAAATCGTTAACCACTGAAACAGTACACTCTCTGGGAGTGAGAACAAAACGTTAACCACTGAAACAATGCACTCTCTGGGAGTGAGAACAAAACGTTAACCACTGAAACAATGCACTCTCTGGGAGTGAGAACAAAACGTTAACCACTGAAACAATGCACTCTCTGGGAGTGAGAACAAAACGTTAACCACTGAAACAATACACTCTCTGGAGTGAGAACAAAATGTTAACCACTGAAACAGTCCACTGCCTGGGAGTGAGAACAAAACGTTAACCACTGAAACAATACACTGCCTGGGAGTGAGAACAAAATGTTAACCACTGAAACAATACACTGCCTGGGAGTGAGAACAAAACGTTAACCACTGAAACAATACACTGCGTGGGAGTGAGAACAAAACGTTAACCACTGAAACAATGCACTCTCTGGGAGTGAGAACAAAACGTTAACCACTGAAACAATACACTGCGTGGGAGTGAGAACGAAACGTTAACCACTGAAACAATACACTCCCTGGGAGTGAGAACGAAACGTTAACCACTGAAACAATGCACTCTCTGGGAGTGAGAACAAAACGTTAACCACTGAAACAATGCACTCTCTGGGAGTGAGAACAAAACGTTAACTGCTGAAACAATACACTCTCTGGAATGAGAACAAAATGTTAACCACTGAAACAGTCCACTGCCTGGGAGTGAGAACAAAACGTTAACCACTGAAACAATACACTGCCTGGGAGTGAGAATGAAACGTTAACCCCTGAAACAATACACTGAGTGGGGTGAGAACAAAACGTTAACCACTGAAACAAACCACTGCCTGGGGTGAGTACAAAATGGTAACCACTGAAACAATACACTTTTTGTGAGTGAGAATGAAACATCGGCCATTGAAACAATACACTCTCTGAGAGTGAGAACAAAATGTTAACCGCTGAAACAATACACTCTCTGAGAGTGAGAACAAAATGTTAACCGCTGAAACAATACACTCTCTGAGAGTGAGAACAAAACGTTAACCACTGAAACAATACACTCTCTGGGAGTGAGAACAAAATGTTAACCACTGAAACAGTACACTCTCTGGGAGTGAGAACGAAACGTCGGCCACTGAAACAATACACTTTCTGGGAGTGAGAACAAAATGTTAACCACTGAAACAGTACACTCTCTGGGAGTGAGAACAAAACGTTAACCACTGAAACAATACACTGTCTGGGAGTGAGAACAAAATGTTAACCACTGAAACAATACACTGCCTGGGAGTGAGAACAAAACGTTAACCACTGAAACAATACACTCCCTGGGAGTGAGAACAAAATGTTAACCACTGAAACAGTCCACTGCCTGGGAGTGAGAACAAAACGTTAACCACTGAAACAATACACTGCCTGGGAGTGAGAACAAAATGTTAACCACTGAAACAATGCACTGCGTGGGAGTGAGAATGAAACGTTAACCCCTGAAACAATACACTACGTGGGGTGAGAACAAAACGTTAACCACTGAAACAAACCACTGCCTGGGGTGAGTACAAAATGGTAACCACTGAAACAATACACTTTTTGGGAGTGAGAATGAAACATCGGCCACTGAAACAATACACTCTCTGGGAGTGAGAACAAAACGTTAACCACTGAAACAGTACACTGCCTGGGGTGAGAACAAAACATTAACCACTGAAACAATACACTGCGTGGAAGTGAGAACAAAACGTTAACCACTGAAACAATGCACTCTCTGGGAGTGAGAACAAAACGTTAACCGCTGAAACAATACACTGCCTGGGAGTGAGAACAAAACGTTAACCACTGAAACAATACACTCTCTGGAGTGAGAACAAAATGTTAACCACTGAAACAGTCCACTGCCTGGGAGTGAGAACAAAACGTTAACCACTGAAACAATACACTGCGTGGGAGTGAGAATGAAACGTTAACCCCTGAAACAATACACTGAGTGGGGTGAGAACAAAACGTTAACCACTGAAACAAACCACTGCCTGGGGTGAGTACAAAATGGTAACCACTGAAACAATACACTTTTTGGGAGTGAGAATGAAACATCGGCCACTGAAACAATACACTCTCTGGGAGTGAGAACAAAACGTTAACCACTGAAACAATACACTCTCTGGGAGTGAGAACAAAACGTTAACCACTGAAACAATACACTCTCTGGGAGTGAGAACAAAACGTTAACCACTGAAACAATACACTCTCTGGGAGTGAGAACAAAACGTTAACCACTGAAACAATGCACTCTCTGGGAGTGAGAACAAAACGTTAACCACTGAAACAATACACTCTCTGGGAGTGAGAACAAAACGTTAACCACTGAAACAATACACAGCATCATAAAGTAACATCATGCTCTCACTTAGTTTTTCAATGACACATTGACATCTGGTGTGTTTTGTTCTTTAGGTCTAAACCTGCACTGCTTTGTAAAGTAACACTATGACAAGTAGCATACTGAATTATCACCAGTTCATGATGATGTTTTTTTTTGGTTCTGTTTTGTTATGTTTTTTTCTCAAAGCGGAATGTAGGCGTTTGCAAGGTGTTTTACCTTATGCACAGTTTTTGACCCGAATAGGGGATGGGCGTGTACTAGATATTGGGCATTTACAAGCGTAGTTTACAGTTAATGTATTTTATATTTTGCTTGTATGATCAGTGAACTACTTGTTCCGTGTGTGCAGAATCCAGCAAGTCCCGTCTGACCACCCAGCATCGCACAGTGTGTGGCGTCTGTGTGGATGTCCACAACAACAGCAGACTAGCATCTTTTGCTGAGGTGTGCTCTAGGTCTTTGTCCGCTGGTGACTCAGAATTAAAAGAATAAAAAGAAAAAAAAGACGGTGCTTGTAGACAAACTCCGTCAAATTGTACATAGGGGAGAAAATGAGGATGCCATAGTTTTTCCCTTCCCACTCTTCCTGTGTTGCTTGATTTCGAGTTTGTGAACTGAACCAGGTTTATTGAGGCTAAGATTGGTTTTGATAGACTTATTTCATTTTTTCAAGCATCTCAAAATGCCAGTATGTGTTGTTTGTGTTGGTTTCATAGCGATATTTTTATTTTGTGTCAACTGGATTTGAGAAGCACATACTGTCAGCAGGGTAACTCCTGCTTCAGAGGTTGACTTCATGTTACCATAGTAAATACCGGAGCCATGGCCATTTTTAGTCAAATAGAAAAAAAAGAGTTTTTTGTGTTGAAGTTGACAAACATACTGGTGTTGGTTGACTTACTATGTACTGTGTTTTAAGTGTTGTTCCCTTTTCGTACTTCATTTGTTATCATGCTCACACTTTCTTTTGCAGTCACAAGTGGCTGTTTGGGATGTGAAAAAGTTTGACAGACCAGTATCCTTTGTCTGATGGGTTCACCATCACCAGCTCGAGTAAAAATCTGAAGCCCATTTTCTTTTCATTATTCTTAGTACAGACAGCACTGATATGACATGATTTTATCGCGTTAAGTCTCACTCAGAGTTAAGATTAAAGGTCCCATAACCTTTTACAGCCATCGGGGGCAATGAATTCATATCCACTGTGTCTTGGGCTCGACATAGGAAGGCGGGGCACAATCCTCTTTTTCCACCATGTTAACCTTCCCCAGCGGAACTCAGGCACCCATTGACACTTGGGTGGGGTGAGAAAAACTGGAGTGAAGCGCTTTCCCCAAGGACACAACACCATGACAGATAGGGCCTTGAACCCTGATCACTGGTGAACACTGGATCACAAGTCCAGTGGCTGACTGATACTGCCACAGCACCCCAAACTCACACACAGTAAGTTTTTTTTTCTTTTTCAAATCACTCATTGATTACAGTTGAAGCACCGTAAAAATGTGTCTTGCTGCGAATTCTGTGTACAGAGGAATATCAATCAATCAATTAATCAATCAGTCAGTCACTTTATTGTCTGAAACAGAGAATAGAAATTTGCCTTCAGGTAAAGAAAATATACACAGGACAGGAATCGGACCCTCTGCCGGAATCTGCACTAGTGGGTCACGGTAAGTATGTTAGATAAACGTAATTTTAGGAAAAAAATGTCCTTTTTAACTTTTAAAAGTGAAGACATTCATTCCATCATTTTAAATGAAAACTTACACAAACATAGCGTGAAATGGTTGGGGGTGAGGGACGGAGGAGCATTGCACCATCAACATGACAGTAGACTTGTTAACAATATAGATATGAAGGTTCAACATACAAATACATTAGTTAATAACACAGGAATACAACACAGATCACATTTGTGCTGTGTGTGATAGTAATGTGCATGAGCACTGTAAGTTACTCAAGGTGACATGTTACCTTTCTTTGTGAGAGTGAGAAAATTAGAATTTCCTTTTTTTTTTTAACATTTTTAAGTGGCTCAGTTGACAGATAATGTGAGATGCGTTGCACAGAATATGACATTTCACATTCTTGTTCCCCCTTCTCATTCTCTCTGTATCTCTCACTGTCAAATTTGGTTGAATTGGGAAAAAACATTTTCTTGAATGGGGCTTTCATTATTTTCAAAGTTTAAACAGGGTTTTTATTAAGAGGGCAGGTGTACATGGATAAACATTCATTGACATCTGTATGTCCTGCCCATGTATGAGTGTGTGTGCATGTGTGGTTGTGCGCGGTTTGCTGAGCAAGGCCTGTTTTGGTTCTTGTTTTCTTTCAGTCATTTGCCTTCTGTGTATGTTTCACTTCATTATGTTTTAATGCATTTACTTTACACTTATTTTGTTTTTGTTTGATCATTTAATTTCATTATGTGGTAAAGTTTGTTTATTTTGTTTCATTATATTTATTTATTTATTTTTTTGCTGCCCCATCATCAGCACCGTTTCAGTGGCATTACTCCCACATCGCTCATTTAGATTCCCCCATACACAGCCACACCCGGGTTCATCCGTCACAGTTCTAGCATTGGCAGTTCGCAGGGAACCATCGATGTTAGGTCGCCATGAGGCCACACACCAGAGGAGACCCTGCACTGCTGCTGAGTCACTTCAGTGGTATTCAGTGGTGCCTGTTCTGATTCAACATATTTAGGACACCACCTACTAAGCCCCTACTAACGACAATAATGACTTAGTCGTGGAGCAAGACTGAGTGAGTGTCCCCCCCAGAGTGCAGACCACCACCACGTCCCCCAAACAACAGCGCCCCACGAATCTGCCAACACCGAAAACATTGACAGGACTCACCCCAAGCACAAAAGTGGAGGGGTATCGAAACTGAGGTCACCATGAGAGCAGGGCATGAAAGGCCACAGACTTTGAGACTGTTTCATTTATATTGATGATGATGAAGGAATTTTATGACATTTTAAGTTAAAGTTTTACAAAAACCTAAAGGCCTGATCAGTGCGTTGGGTATATGCGAAGGTCAGATATCTGCTGCTTTGCTTTTTTTTCCCAAGACAGATGTGATGTAGGATGTATGGATCAGTCTGCATGCTCTGATACCTTCTTGAAACTGTAACAATGTGTCCTGCATTTCCTTAACCATTGTCCAGGTATTCACGTTACAAGAACCTAAACATGTTTCCAAGATTAGCTGGTGTTTAACAAGGTAATGTTTTGTTGCTGTTGTGGTTGAGAAATTAGTTCACAGAACTGTTCATGGGTGTTTGTTTATTATGTGCACTGGTAAAGTTTCTTGAGTTTCTTTAATTGAAAAATTGTTTTGTACTGGTGTGTTGGTGACAGTGTGTGCAGATGTGTAAGCATGTGTTGAGTGTGTCTTTAACTCTTTCACAGCCCAGTTTCTGTGTGAGAAGTACTCCCCACTGCCAAATATTTTAGATATGATGCCCTCAGTCACAGGCTTCGATTTATTTCAAAACAACAGATGGACTTGTTCATTTCAAACTTGATCAGGGGGCAAAGGTTAGCCAATGTTCTAATGGTGGGAAAATGGCCCTTTTAAATGACCCGGCAGTGTCAACTAACGTCGCCTTTGGCGGTGAAAGAGTTAATGTGGAAATACAGGGGAATAGATTGTTGGCATTGACGGGCGCAATAGCCGAGTGGTTAAAGCGTTGGACTGTCAATCTGAGGGTCCCGGGTTCGAATCACGGTGACGGCGCCTGGTGGGTAAAGGGCGGAGATTTTTACGATCTCCCAGGTCAACATATGTGCAGACCTGCTAGTGGCTGAACCCCCTTCGTGTGTATATGCAAGCAGAAGATCAAATACGCATGTTGAAGATCCTGTAATCCATGTCAGCGTTTGGTGGGTTATGGAAACAAGAACATACCCAGCATGCACACCCCTGAAAACTGAGTATGGCTGCCTACATGGCGGGGTAAAAACGGTCATACACGTAAAAGCCCACTTGTCTGCATACAAGTGAACGCAGAAGAAGAAGAAGAAGATTGTTGGCATCTTCTTGTTGGTGCCATTGATTATGTGTTTGTGCTTGTGTACATATGTAAGTGTAAGTGAGAAGCATACTCAGTTAAAAAATCTTTCAGCACAAAAACTTTCCTCAGACATAAAGCTGAATATGGTCTGCCTTTTACTTGTTTTGTAAGAGCATATACCAAAGCCTTAACTGTTCTGATGCTGCTTTCATCTGCAGTAATACATAGCAAATAAATAATGTGTGCAAATGAAGCATCAGTCTAGTGAACAGATTGCATGTAATAATGCCACTGTATCTGCTACTGCTATAACTGAATATCATATTGATGGAAAAAAAAAATTGAAGGGTAATAATTATGATTATGTTTTATGTAAATAATTGAAATTACATTTTTTTTTTTTATAAAAAAAGCAGTGAAAGCAGTGAGGGTGAGAATAGTGAATGTGAAAAGAGATGTGTAGGTAATTGCACTTTATGAAGAATTAACCCCATGACTGCTGCTGCTGAGTTTGCTCATCGGTGAAGAGCTGTCACCTCACTGAGATCAGACGGGGCTCGCAGGTCAGGATGTCAGTCACTGTTCTATATTTGGGCTGTTTCCTTGTGGGATTCTGTTACTTTTGTTCAGCAAACCAATTTGTACCATTGATGAGCTTACGAAAAGAAGTAACCGTACTTCATACTCATGCCACACTGATCTCATTTTACTAAGAGTCAGCTGTCAAGGGGTTAATAATGGGGGGGTTGAATCACTCTGACATGTTCCTCAGTGTGTTGTGTGTGTGTGTGTGTGTAATCTTCTCAGTGTGCTGTGTGTGTGTACTTTCAGTGTGCTGAGTGTGTGTAGTCTCAGTGTGCTGTGTGTATGTAGTCTCAGAGTGTTCTGGGTGTGTGTAGTCTTAGTGTGCTGTGTGTTTGTGTGTAGTCTCAGTGTGTTGTTTGTGTGTGTAGTCTCAGTGTGCTGAGTGTCTAGTCTCAGTGTGTTGTGTGTGTGTAGTCTCAGTGTGTTGTGTGTGTGTAGTATAAGTGTGCTGTGTGTTTGTGCGTAGTCTCAGTGTGCTGTGTGTGTGTAGTCTCAGTTTGCTGTGTGTGTGTGTAGTATCAGTGTGCTGTGTCTTTGTGCATAGTCTCAGTGTGCTGTGTGTGTGTAGTCTCAGTGTGCTGTCTGTGTGTGTGTAGTCTCAGTGTGTTCTGTGTTTGTAATCTCAGTGTGTTGTGTCTGTGTATTCTCAGTGTGCTGTGTGTGTGTGTGTTGTCTGAGAGTGCTCTGTGTGTGTAGTCTCAGTGTGTTGTGTGTGTGTAGTCTCAGTGTGCTCTGTGTGTGTAGTCTCAGTGTGCTCTGTGTGTGTGTGTGTGTAGTATCAGTGTGCTGTGTGTGTGTGTAGGAGTGGAGTTCTGACCGTGCTGTGCAAGGACAGCCCTTCTCTGCGCCTCTACGACATTCGGCACGCCATGATGGGTCAGTCTTACAATGATAACAATACTCATGTGCATTTATGTAGCATTTGTCCTGCTGCTCGAAGCACACTTGACAATACATGCGTTTTAGATCAGACACAGGAATAAAACAAGAAAAAAAGGTATGGTACACACTCATTTGAAATACAGTTTTTAAACAATGTAACGTCTATCACAACTTGCACACCTTTCGCACCTCACCCCCACTCAACCCCACGCATACACACACACTGTAGATTATGCATATAAACTGGCATGTAATCTGAATCTCATCACCAAAGTTTAAGAATGAAAGATAGGAAAAGCTGGAGCAGTGCTTCAGAATATGCACAAACGTTAATGTAAACAGTAAACACATGCAAGACAAATGTGCACGTACATACAAACATGAATGCATACTTACATGTGCTGACATGTATGCACCCATGCACCAAACTTATGAAGGGGTACTTACATAAACTAAACGTGCATGTGTGTGTTCCATTTGTTAATACACACACACGCACGTATGCGCGCACATACCTATGCTCACACATGTGTCTAGATTGTCCCAAAGCTTGAACATACACACGCACACACACAAACTGAAGAAAAAAAAAACACATTCTGTACAAACCCACGACTGAATTCTGTTTTCATTTGTTTACAGGTACTGACGACATTGAACCTGTCATAATTGACAGAAGTGTCCAGCGTGAGTAAATTAGATTTCTCTATTTGAGTGAATATGTCAGAATGGCACATTCTCATGAGAGAACATGCTTCTTGACCCAGTTGCTTGATATGTGTACTGCAGGTTGGTTTATGGGATTGATGTTCATATAAACACAGAGGGCAAGTTGCTAGCTCATGTTATCCCATGTTATCTTTTGTAGTTGAAAGTGGGGGGGTGGGGGGGGGGGGGTTCGCTACTAAGGTGAACTAAGTGTTTTTTTTCCCATGCAAAGAAAGTTCTTTTCTTTTAAATCAGTACCACTACAATTCGCAATCAACACATAATGAACCAATAACATTTGACATTCAATGAAGTCAGCACCAGTGATAGTTAAATTACATAATGACTGTGGTGCACACATGTGTTAAAATCACCAATGCAGGATTTTCAGTTATATGATCATGGTGTAGATATATAATATTATTGTAACCGGTGAGACCGAGGTGAACAAAGTTTTATCTACTTGTGTCCAACGTGTTTGTGGCTGCTGATAAAAACGAATAGAAGTAGTAATAAATGGGGTTGGCTGTATTTCTTTGTCTTCATAAGAGTTTATCTTTGCCAAGTGTAGTTTACAGTCCAGCCAAGAGAGGGGTCATATATGTGTGTGTGTTTATGTTTTTATGAATTTAATTCATAGCATCTGTCTTATTTTCATACATTTGATAGGCTTTAAAGCACTGTCCTCTTCCAAGAATATGTCTGCACTTCTGAAAGGCGCAGTGAACTATCATAGCTCGGTAGTTGTTCATTCGTGTAGGTATAGTTTGTTGTTGAGTTTGATGACCTGTTGGTTTGGGTCTTGGTTTGGAGAGGGTATTGTTGTTCAAGGGAACCGAATCCTGGATGTCTGTCTGGATGGGAGGCCCATCTGGCATTCCAAGGATTGGGGTGGTGGTGTGAAGGGATTGCATCTTCATTTCTGTTGTAAACTTTCTCAAGTCTTGCAGATTGTAGGAGAAAATGCAGAACTGATTTATGTTATGTTTTATCCTTGTCTGGCAGTGTGTGGAGAGAGAATGCAGAACTGATTTATGCTATGTTTTATCCTTGTCTGGCAGTGTGTAGAGAGAAAATGCAGAACTATTTTGTGTTGTAGTTTATCTTTTCATGGCATTTGTGAGGTGTGAAAATGCAAAACGGATTTTTGTAATGTTTATCCTTTTCTGGCAGCATGACGTGTTAAAATGCAGCACTAATTTGTGTTGTTTTATCCTGTCACGGCAGCGTGCGGAGAGGTGGTGCTGTCCTCCTTCGCCTGGCATCCCAAAGATGAGAACAGACTGCTGGCTGCTGCCAACACCAACTACCTCAGGGACATGATTGTCTTCGAAAGGATCCCCATGGTAAGTCTTCTCTGAGTTGTTTGTGTTCAGTTTTTAAAAATTTCTCTGTGTTCGTGCATGCGGAGTGGTGGCCCTAGTGGTAACACATCTGCCAAGGAAGTGAGAGAATCTGAGGGTGCAGGATAGAATCCCACACTTGACAGAAATTTCTTTCTCTCCACCTGAAGTGGTAGTCTGGACCCTGGTTGTTTGGATGAGATGTAAAAGAACCCAACAACAGAGTTGTCTCTGTCAAGTGTCTAGTAAAAGCCATGCTCATGTACTCGCTGTGTGAGTGTGACATGACTGGAGCTTGACTGAATGACACAGGAGATGAACGATAAGCACCAAAAGGCATTGTCAGTCAGGTCTACCCAGGCAGCCTGCTGTGCAGATGACTCCGTGTTTTTAAAGCGCACAGAGCTTGGTCTCTGACAAGTTAAGCGCTCTATAAGTATCAGTAAGTATCAGTGTTCATGTTTGTATATATGTGTTTTTACAATGAAGTTTTAAATGTTTGTGCCACAGGCTTGGTCTCCAAACTCCAGTCTGACGTGGGCCAACGGCAAGCGAACCATGAACTGCATGGAGGAAGGGCAGCTGAACACTCAGGACATCGCCACTCGCATGAGGCATCGTGCCCTCAATGGATACGGCATGCAGGTACGTAGTCTGACTTACTTCTTCACCTAATTAATTACAAGGTATTGCAAGTGGAGAGGAAGGCGTGCCCCAGTACTGATTTTATTTTTTCAATGGATGGTGGATTAGTGAGAATTCCAGAGAAAAAAGATCCACTGTAACATTTCTTGATAGAGAAAGGAATGCATTGGATTAAACATATTTTTTAGGAGAAAAAAAAACACCTTTTAGTGTGATAAACTTCTGTTAGTGCTTGACCAGTTGTTGTGGCTGTGTGTGTGTGTGTGTGTGTGTGTGTGTGTGTGTTTCCAGATTGATGACATGAAGAGGAATGCAGACATGGTGGCAGAGGAGGCACACTTACAAGGAGTGTGGAAATGGGTGTGCTGTATCCTTGAACAACGATGTGCAGAAGGAAGGACTTTGCCATCCCAGGGGGAGGGGAGGGGGGGCACTTGGCATTATAGTCCTCCTTGTCTGCAGTGTGCAGAAGGAAGGACTTTGCCATCCCAGGGGGAGGGGGGGCACTTTGCATTATAGTCCTCCTTGTCTGCAGTGTGCAGAAGGAAGGACTTTGCCATCCCAGGGGGAGGGAGGGGGGGCGCTTGGCATTATAGTCCTCTTTGTCTGCAGTGTGCAGAAGGAAGGACTTTGCCATCCCAGGGGGAGGGGGTGTGGGGGGGTGCTTGGCATTATAGTCCTCCTTGTCTGTGATGTGCAGAAGGAAGGACTTTGCCATCCCAGGGGGAGGGAGGGGGGGGCGCTTGGCATTATAGTCCTCCTTGTCTGCAGTGTGCAGAAGGAAGGACTTTGCCATCCCAGGGGGAAGGGGGTGGGAGGGTGCTTGGCATTATAGTCCTCTGTCTGCAGTGTGCAGAAGGAAGGACTTTGCCATCCCAGGGGGAGGGAGGGGGGGCGCTTGGCATTATAGTCCTCTTTGTCTGCTGCACAGGCAGCAACTTTAACTTCCTGACGGGTGAACCTTGGTGCAATACGATCAATGTGACTTGAAAAAAGAAAAAAAGAAAAAAAGTGCAGTTTCAATGTTTTGTAGTGCCGTTCATTTTGCTGAGGACGAGCAGTGCAGTCTGAAGAGGGAAAAGCCTCAATGAAGAATGATGAGACATCCTGGCCTGTAAGTTGAATGGTATCTCAAGTGATACAACTTCACTGATGAGCACACTTGTCAGCAGCGGTCAAGGGGTTAAGAAGAAAACCTGAAGCGGTAGTGTTGTATGAACCATTTCACAGTGCTGTTTATTTACTCTTGTCAACTGAACTCAGTTTTTAAAGGTAGGAGGCCAGACAAAAATTAAAAGGAACTCTGCATATCCTTAGTTTAAAATTAATAGGAACTGTACTTGTCATAATTTTTTTCATATTTTATGGAAGTAGTGAATGATGCTGCCATCATCATTGTCATCATTATGAAGGAAATGATAAAAAAAATTCAGTGGCTGAAAACTTACACACAAACTGCTCATGAACTGAAAACTGAACACAAACTACCTCACAAACTGAAAACTAAAACAAACTTACCCACGAACTGAGACACAGATTACACACGAACCAAAAAAACTGACCACAAACCACTCAACCAGCCAGCCTTAACTGGACCCAGCGGTGCGCCAGCCCGAGCTGCAGCGTGGGGGGTGCCCGGGGAAGCGAGGGGGGGTGTACAACATGGGGGTCAAGCACCTGGTCAAGTACTACAACGGTTCGGGGGGGCCCATGGTCAGCGACCAGGTCTTTGTCAACTGGCAGGCCTCGGAGGGCGTTCGCTTCTCCATCAAGCAGCAGCACCACAGCCCGGAGAGGTCCGGTGAATGTTTTATTTATTTATTTATTTATTTGTTTGGTTATTTGTTTTTATATTCTTTCTTTTGATTAAAGTCATGGTGAAAGAGTATCCGTGGGATTCTGTAAATGAACGTGTTTTTTTTTTAATGTTTTTATTTATTCTTGTTGTTTTTTAGATTTACCTTTCTTTTAAGGTCAGGTGAAAAATTATCCATCGAATCTTATAAATGAATGTTTATTTATTTATTTATCGGGGTTGTTTTTTTTTTATATTCATCATTCTTTTATGGTCAGGTGAAAAAGTATCCATCGGATCTTGTAATTGAATGGGGGTTTTTTTGTTAAAAAAAAAAAATTATTATTATTTTTTTTTTATCTTCACCTTTTTTTTTTTTTTTAAGGTCAGGTAATTTCATGCATTTATGAGACAAAGAACCAAGGTCCCCTGTGCATTATGCACTTGGTGTACTGAAAAAAACCCAGTGGCGGTGAGAGTCTTTGTCCTCTTTCAAAATTCTGTAGAAGAAATCGGCTGTGATAGCTGCACAAATATATGTGCATGCACTCAAGGCCTGACTAAGCGAGTTGGGCTGTGTTGCTGGTCAGGCATCTGCCTTGCAGATGTGGTGCAGAGTGTATGGATTTGTCTGAACCCAGTGACACCTCCTTCAGGAACTGAAACAGAGCATGGCAGGTTACAACCTCATTTAACAAACAGCATGCCCAACCGGTGAACATTTGCAGACAACTACATGCAGGCATGTATATATCTGGTGACCATTTTTGTGACTGAAAGTTTGAAGTTCCCTGTCTGGTACCTTAGTGTTCTGTGGGGTGAGATTAAGTCGAACAAACCTGTCATAGGTTCCAGAAAAGGGGTGGGGAGAAAATCACAAAATGACCGTATTTATTTATTTATTTATTTTGTATTTGTATTTCTTTTTATTACAATGGATTTCTCTGTGTGAAATTCGGGCTGCTGTCCCCAGGGAGAGCGCGTCGCTACACTACAGCGCCACCCATTTTTTTGTATTTTTTCCAGCTTGCAGTTTTATTTGTTTTTCCTTTTGAAGTGGATTTTTCTACAGAATTTTGCCAGGAACAACCCTTTTGTTGCCGTGGGTTCTTTTACGTGCGCTAAGTGCATGCTGCACACGGGACCTCGGTTTATCATCTGATCAGAACGACTAGCGTCCAGACCACCACTGAAGGTCTAGTGGAGGGGGAGAAAATATCGGCAGCTGAGCCGTGATTCGAACCAGTGTGCTCAGATTCTCTTGCTTCCTAGGCAGACATGTTACCTCTAGGCCATCACTCCAGTTTCTAAGATTATGGTGGGTTTTGTTCTCACTATTATAAAACAATTTTAAAAAAATCATTTTACTTATAACTGATAAAATATGTGTTTTCTTTTTTTTAACTAGTTAAGGATCTCTTTTGTATTTTAGAAAAAGATATTGTTTGGCACAGACCTACATTTGAGATATAAGGTCCCCATTTCTCCTTCAAGGTATACACTGACCTTCATTCACAAAAATCATGCCCCAGTTTAAAAGATCGCAGAACAAGTTTCAGTAATTTAGGTAATATTCTTTCTGCAGTTAAGTAATAGTCAAAAAAAAAAAAAAAAGGAAAAAAACATAATGCCTAAGTTATGGTAAAACAAATTTTAGGTTTTGATGTAAAGCAGATTTTAGATTTCTGCATGTTTGCATGCAATGTATGCCAGGTTAAAATTTTTCTTTTTGATTGCGCTTTGCTGTAAAACTAGCTGTGAAAGACCAGTCTCTTTATTTTGGCACACTTACTTTTCATGGTGTAGTTCTATATAGTTGCCTTTGTAATCATGTATTCAGTTAAATGGTGAAAAAATCAAATTATCTTAATTTCAAACTCATCGGCATACAGCTGAGTTTGAAATGAAGGATCAGACTTTTTTGTTGTTGTATATTGTGTGTGTGTTGTTATTTTATTTCTTCATTTATGTATGAGAGAAAGTGTTAAAAATCAGTATATTGACCACAACATATCAGTTTCCTCGACCATCCCTCTGAAGCAGAGATGTACATGCATGTGAACGACTGGTGCGTATAAGCGTTTTGATTTGTCTGAGCACAAGAATCATTGCTCTATAAGTGCTTTATTATCATTATTATTTATTGTTATGTTATGACTTTGCAGGTCCTTAGCTCTCATGCTGTGTGGATGGGTACCAGATACCAGCCCAGAATTCAATGCATACTTAAACGCGTAAGTCAGCACTGCCATTTTCTGGTGTAAGGGATGGTCATTTTTTCCTATAGCTGTGAAGATTTCTTAAATTCTGCAAATAATGTGCCCAAAACAGAGTTTTATTTAAAAGGAATATAAAAAAGGGGGAAAAATGACTACAGAACACATGTTGTAATGGTTAATAAAACCAAAAACATACAGCCCGTAATTATTTCCTGTACCCTCATTTCCTCAAGACACACACACACACACACACACACACACACACACACACACACACATATATTGCATCTTCGCAAAAATTCATATGCAGACATGCACATGCATGTAAATACACAAACCTCCATCTACATGTTCACACTCTAAAACTGCCAGTATAATTTTTTTATATTTTGATAGCAAGAGGTTCTCAGGAGACACAAGGAGGCATGATTAAGAAAATACATTGTTAAATCTATACAGCTCTGTTTCAATGTGTGTATCTGGAAAAATGCACTCATTTATTGTTATTATTATATTTTTAAGATTTTTTTTTCCAGTAGCAATAAACAAATATATGGAAAACAAAGGACATTAAAAAAAAAAGTCCCAAAATAGTGAGATGTCGGAAAGTTCATTGCTGCTTTAGACAGTCATACAGACTGATTTCCATATTACTGGTTTGCACATTCTTCAGCTCTGATTCATTTCATGTCAACAAGTCTGTTAGTCAGGCATGAATGTTTGCACCCCCCCCCCATCCCCCCCCCCCCCTCCCCCCCCCCCCCCCCCCCACACACACACACACAATTCCGTTTTGTCAATGTAGTGTGAAGTGATGAGATGAAAGAGTTGGAAGAACATTAACCGTGCACCGTAAACTTCACCATTCTTTGCCTGTCTTGCTCATGGAACGATCTCCCTCTTTCACTTCGTCAGACCCATGCACTCAGGTCTCGCAAGGTGCTGACCTTGAAACATAGCTCTTTCCAGAATAACCCCTGCATAGTTTTTCTTGCCTTCTGTCTACCTGTATTTTTGAAGTTACACACACACATGTGAAAGTTTGGTGTGAAAGCACTTTGATTTGTTTCTGCACACGATTAAGCACTGTATGATAATGATAATAATAATAATGGGTATTTGTTATATATGCTGTTTGATCTTAGCATAGAGACGCAGAGGGCTAACAATGAGATCTGTTTTGGAGGGGGGGGGGGGGAATTGTTGCAAAAAAAGACAGGGCACCATAGTCAGTACAAACAAACAAGACAAAGTGAACATATCAGAGACAAAGTACACAGACACAGACAGACAGACAGACACACACACACACACACGCACACACACAGAGGCATACTTTTTATTATTATTGTTATTGCTATTATTGTCGTTGTTATCATTATTGTTGTTATCGATATTCTTGTTATCGTTATTGTTGTTATAATTATTATTTATATTATTATTGTCACTATCATTATTATTATCGTGACTTTCAGACTTGTGGAGAACGGTCAGGAGGAGAAGGCGGCGACCATTGCCATCTTCTTCCTGAAAATGAAGCGTGCTCTGGATATCCTGTCCACATCCGCTGCCAACAGCGCTGACAATGGTGGGTGATTCCAGACGGGCGCAATAGCTGAGTGGTTAAAGCGTTGGACTGTCAATCTGAGGGTCCCGGGTTCGAATCACGGTGATGGCGCCTGGTGGGTAAAGGGTGGAGATTTTTACGATCTCCCAGGTCAACATATGTGCAGACCTGCTAGTGCCTGAACCCCCTTCGTGTGTATATGCAAGCAGAAGATCGAATACGCACGTTAAAGATCCTGTAATCCATGTCAGCGTTTGGTGGGTTATGGAAACAAGAACATACCCAGCATGCACACCCCCAAAAACGGAGTATGGCTGCCTACATGGCGGGGTAAAAAACGGTCATACACGTAAAAGCCCACTCGTGTGCAAACGAGTGAACGTGGGAGTTGCAGCCCATGAACGCAGAAGAAGGAGAAGAAGAGAGGTGGGTGATTCCGTCCTGTTTCTGGTGTTGAGGAGTGCTTGTTCACGTTCAGCATGCACTGAGCACCAAGCGCTGTGCCCCAGTCTGATGACAGTGATCCCTGTTGTTGTTTTTCTGCCAGGTTATTGAGGAATTATCATAGCATGATTTCATTTTACTTGCACATGGTCCAGACACAAATGAATCATAAAATCAGTACCTGCTCACACACACACAATCACACACACACACACACTCACACACACACACACACACACACACTCACGCTCACACACTCACACACACACACACACACACACAAACACACACACACACACAAAAATACTGTCGGGCTACTTGAGTTCAGTAATGTCACGCATTCATTTTGTTCACACACAATAGCCAAACATGGACAATTACAGAGTTATTGCTTGGTTCATGACACAATTATAGGTCATTTGACCGATTCACCACAAAAGCAATGGATCATTTTCAAAATTAATGGGTCAGGCAAGGTGAACTTGTACACAGTGGGGATGGCGATGTGTGTGTTTCAGGCATGATGAACATGCACACAGTGGAGATGGTGATGTGTGTGTTTCAGGCAAGATGACATGAATGCAGTGGTGATGGTGGTGTGTGTGTTTCAGGCAAGATAAACATGTACACAGTGGCGATGGTGATGTGTGTGTTTCAGGCGAAATGACATGAATGCAGTGGCAATGGTGATGTGTGTGTTTCAGGCACGATGAGCACACACACAGTGGCGATGGCAGTGTGTGTGTTTCAGGCAAAATGAACATGATGTGTGTGTTTCAGGCAAGATGGCATGAATACAGTGGCAGTGGTGATGTGTGTGTGTGTTTCAGGCAAAATGACATGAATGCAGTGGCGATGGTGATGTGTGTGTTTCAGGCAAGATGAACATGATGTGTTTGTTTCAGGCAAGATGGCATGAATACAGTGGCGATGGTGATGTGTGTGTGTGTTTCAGGCAAAATGACATGAATGCAGTGGAGATGGTGATGTGTGTGTGTGTTTCAGGCAAAATGACATGAATACAGTGGCGGTGGTGGTGTGTGTGTGTTTCAGGCAAGATGACATGAATACAGTGGCGATGGTGGTGTGTGTGTTTCAGGCAAGATGACATGAATACAGTGGTGATGGTGATGTGTGTGTGTGTTTCAAGGCAAGATGACATGAATACAGTGGCGATGGTGATGTGTGTGTGTGTTTCAAGGCAAGATGACATGAATACTGTGGCGATGGTGGTGTGTGTGTTTCAGGCAAGATGACATGAACACTGTGGCGATGGTGATGTGTGTGTTTCAGGCAAGATGAACATGCACACAGCGGCGATGGCAATGTGTGTGTTTCAGGCAAAATGACATGAACGCAGTGGCGATGGTGGTGTGTGTGTTTCAGGCGAGATGAACGTGATGTGTGTGTTTCAGGCAAAATGAACCTGCACGCAGTGGCGATGGCTCTGGCTGGGTACAGTGAGCACAACAACCCCCTGTGGCGACAGACCTGTGGCAGTCAGCGCTCGCAGCTCTCCAGCCCCTACCTCCGTGCTGTCTTTGCCTTCCTCGCCTCTGCCACAGACTACTACGAGGATGTCTTGGTACTGTTTGTCGTTGTTTTCTTTGCATGTGTGTGTCTTTTTGTGAGTAGTTACAATAGAATACAATACGGTACAGTACAATACAGTACCATACAATACATCTTTATTCATCCATTTGGAAATCAGTTGTGCATCCACAGGCTCATCACTCACCCAACACAATATCTCAGCCCTTATCCAAATCCAGTACACACACACACACACACACACACACATACACACACACACATACACACACACACACACACACACAGCGTGACAAAGGTTGGACCAAAAATCAAAAAGCTACATATCTGAAGCAAAATACATACAAGCAAGTAATACACGACACGGCTTTATTTCCACACACACCCCTTAATCACTTTCCCTACACACACACACATGCACACACTCACACACACTTACACATGCACTGTTTATAACATAACTTGTGTATTAAGAAACATATTTTCACAATAGCGTTTGCTTCTTTTACAATTTAAAAAAAACAACCCTTTATAGATTGTCAAATGACGAGAAAATACAACAACAAAAAGACATGATATAAAATAGCACTGCATTAACATGAAATAACATAATTAACATAAAATAACATGAGATAAATTATGATATTGAATGAATTATGTAAAACATTCATATTGTAAAATCGTGACATGCAAGTGCCAGTAAAACATTTTAAAAGTTTTTTTTTTTTTTTTTTTTTTACTAAGATTTCCACTTTCAAACAAATATGCCAGTTTCTTTTTTTTTTTTTTTTGTATGTGTGTGTGTGTACACGTGTGTGTGCTTGTGTAAGAGCAAATGCTATGAAGACGTTTTGGTACTTTTTGTCTGTTGTCATGTGTGTGCGTGTGTGTTTGAGAGTAAACTATGAAGATGAGTTGTTACCTTTTTCCTTTTTCTGTCTCTTGTGTGTGTATGTTGGGGAGGGTGGTTCCTTTTTTTCTGTGTGTGTGTGTGTGTGTGTGTGTGTGTGATAAATCTAGTTGTGTTTTTGATTGTTTTTGTTTTCTGAAATCCTTCGTGCCCCAACAAAGTCCAAGTTAATGTTGAAATAAATCTTAAATCTTGTGTGTGTGTGTGTGTGTGTGTGTGTGTGTGTGTGTGTGTTTCAGAACGAAGAGGGTTTGTCTGTAGAAGACAGGGTGGCCTTTGCTCTTACCTACTTACCCGATATTCAGGTAAGGAAGACTGCTTTTTTTCCTGTTTGTTATGGTGATTTTTGTGTTTTTTGTTTTGTTTTTGCTAGTTCTGAAAGACAGTATGAGCTTTCTTGCCTCAGTTAAACTGGTGAGAATTCTTGCTCTAAAAATACTGGATTAGTTACTGGCTTCATTTTTTTTTTTAAAGTACTTCAATGCAAGGCAGAAATGTACTTCCCAAAATGTAGATTGTTTTGAGCCTGCAATAAGTTTCTATTTATCTTATTTTCCAGTTTTTGCCCTTCTTGTGCTTTTGATTTTTTGTTTGTTTGTTTTTTGCACAAATACCTTAGATCTCAGTGCTCTTGATGGATAATGCATCTAACAGTGCAAGATATTTCATGTCATTCTTTTTAGTTTGATTTCTTTGGCTTTTGTTTATGTCTTTGAGTTTTGCTTTTAAGACGCTTTTATGTCATTTACAAGCTAAAATCATTGTAAACAATAAGAAAGAAATTTCTGCATGTTGATTATAGTTCACTGCATTTACTTGAGAAAACAAACTTGGATTTATCGACAAGAGTGAAAGTGCACAGGAATGTTTTTATTGCTTGTTTTTTGGGTGTTTTTTTTTTCTGTGTCAAGGGAGCACTTTTTGTGGTTAGCATCAACTGAGAATCAGTAAAATTCTTGCATATATAAGATAAGGCGGAGTTTGTTATGACAGCTAGAATGGAATGAAATGCAGGTGGTGGTTTGAAGTTTGATAGATGTTTGGGTATGTTTCCAGTTTCTCTTCAGAATTTCTGCAGTGTATGCCAAATGATTATGCATCAAAATGATCTATCTGTTTCTCAGCTCAAAGAATACCTTGACCGTCTGTCGGATGATCTTGTCAGAAAGGGTGATCTGGATGGCATGCTCCTGACAGGTCAGTGCTAGTTGATTAATTAATTTACTACAGGGTTCACATGAAGTTAAGGACCACTAGGGAACTGCCACAGTTTTTTTGTTTTTTTTGTTTTTTTTTTTTGCTGCCCCATCATCTGCACCGTTTCAGTGGCATTACTCCCACGCCACTCATTTAGATTCCCCCATACACGGCCACACCCGGGTTTGTCCATCACAGTTCCAGCGTCAGCAGTCCGCAGGGAACCATCGATGTTAGGTCGCCAGGAGGCCACACACCAGAGGAGACCCTGCACTGCTGCTGAGTCACTTCGGTAGTGTTCAGTGGTGCCTGTTCTGATTTAACGTACTTAGGACACCACCTACTAAGCCCCCTACTAACGACAATAATGGCTTAGTCGCGGAGCCAGACTGAGTGAGTGTCCCTTCCAGAGTGGAGACCGTCACCACGTCCCTCAAACAACAGCCCCCCATGAATCTGCCGACACTGAAGACATTGACAGGACTCACCCCAAGCACAGGAGTGGAGGGGTATCGAGACTGAGGTCACCATGAGAGCAGGGCATGAAAGGCCACAGACTTTGAGACTGTTTTGTTTATATTGATGGTGATGGAGGAGGAGGATGACGATGACAATGATGATCTTGCTATGGAGGTCCATTTGGTTTGGGACTGCGTGACAAGGCTGTACTCCATGCTTCCTGTCATAATGATATCCCGGCGTTAACCAGGCCCGAGAGATACAGACACTTGCAGTGTTGGTCAAGTAATTAGAGCAACACACCCAAAGAAGCATCCTTGAAGTGGATGACACTCGACTGTGTGGTTCCAGTCTCTCCATTTAAGCCCACAGCACACTCAACTCTGGGTAGGAGTCGGCCACGGGCCGAAAAACCCACTTCTGCTGGGATTCGAACCCGTGTCCTCACAGCCGTCAGTCCGCGACGCCAACCACTTCGCTACAGCGGCTGGTGCCACAGTTTTCTTATTGGAGACAGTGAGAAATCATGCAGAATTTTCAATAAACAGCGATGTACACAGTCAAATTGATCAGCTCCAGAGGTGCTTTCTTGCACCTGCATTTCCATCTTAAACAGTGGGAAACCAGTGTTATCATTAATGAATTGTATTGAACAACTTTCAATTTTTGGTTGAAACATTGATTTTTCGAGCAAATTTTTGAAGCTGTTCATGATGTGCTTGTGCCTGAAACAGTGCTTTATGTGTTCAGTGAGAGGCCAGTGGTAGGGGTTAATCAGCCTGCATAATCTCTTGATTTATATATTTATTTTTTTACATTTAACATACCTGCTTTTATCATATAGTTCGTACTTTTTTGTGAAGTCTGTATATCACTATAAACATATGTGTTTGTCTTTATGTGTGGGTGTGCAGTACACTGAAGAACTCAAACAGGAAATGCTGTTTGACAGTAGGAAGACTGTAGCACTTGTTTGAGGCGGTTTGCATTGCTGGACGATAAGAAAGGAAACTGTTTCGTTAATGTTGATTTGGGATATCGTCTTCATTAAGAGCAGTGGGTGGAACTGTTTGCTTAGGTTTCTTTTCTTTATTTCAGATATGTTTGTGCTGTTTTGCTGTCTCATGTTTCAATGAAGTTAAGGTGGGGGGAGGTGGGTGGTAGGTTGGGGGGTGGGGGTGAGAGGGAGTTAACTGACCAGAGTGCTCTGTTGTGTTTTGTGTGATAGGTTTGCCCAGTAAAGGAATAGACTTGCTGGAATATTGTATATATTTAAGATTTTTGACTCTCTCCAGATGATATGCCCCAATCGAAGCCCTACTGTTTACAACTGTTTCAGATGGAGGAGCCCAATTAGGGCTTTATAATGTTTTGGAATTTTGGAGTGACTCCTAATTTGCGTAACTGACCTTTCCACCCTTCACTGCAACCAATAAATGCAGAGTGTGTTGCTGTGCTCACGAGCAGGAGAGTAATTTTCGAGGTGACTGATTCATGTGAACAATGTGTGTCAACAATGGCGTCTGACCCAGTTTCTTCCCAGGCACAAGGCAGACAACTGTTTCAGTCGAAGGAACCCGATTGGGGCTTTATAACATTCTGAATTCACACTGTTTCAAACTCATCATGTTTTCCTGGATTCCGTTGAAAGTCATCAGTGTGTGCAAATTTCAAACAAAAATCATGGATGCTTTCATCATTTCACTGAAAGATAGCATAAGAAGGAGGAAGTTTTATATTTTGTTCCCAGCTAACTCATTGTGTTACTGATCAGTTTGGAAAATTTCAGCTCGTAACTTGCAACATATTTTTTTTTGGTAATTTAGATTTTTGACTCACTTGTGTAAACAAAGTGAGTATGTTTTAACCCGGTGTTCGGTTGCCTGTGTGTGTGTGTGTGTGTGTGTGTGTGTGTGTGTCCGTGGTAAACTTTAACATTGCCATTTTCTCTGCAAATACTTTGTCAGTTGACACCAAATTTGGCATAAAAATAGGAAAAATTCAGTTCTTTCCAGTCATCTTGTTTAAAACAATATTGCGCCTCTGGGATGGGCACAAAAAAATAAAAAATGAAGCCTAATTATATGGAAACTGTATTTACTGTTATGTTTATATTTTTTGTATTCTCTAAACTTGGCACTTTGATCTGATATTCTGACCCAACAACAAGAGCAGTCATTATTATCATTTTTTGTTCAAACAGGAACTTCTTTTGCTAAGCATGGAAGTTTTATTTATTTTGGAAACGTTTTGGTGCAGATAGTAAAAAAGGGAAATTACTCTGTAATTAATGCTAGGGGACTTAATTTGCTTTAAACTGATCTTTCTCATCTTAAACATTACATTTTGAAAGTATACTCAATACATAAAAAGCTTGGATTTAAAAAAAAATTTTTAAGTGTATCACAAGTGAGTCTTGAAGGCCTTGCCTCTCTTGTTTTTCTTTTTTATTAACCCATACAAATGGGCTGTCTGTGGGGGAAAATCAGGGGAGCAAACTGGCAGTACTAGGTGAGTAAACTGACCCTGGAGTGTGTCGCGTGATGGCAGGTCTGTCCAGTGAAGGCATAGACCTGTTGGAGCGCTACGTTGACATGACCAGTGACGTCCAGACAGCCGCGGTGGTGGCCGTGTTCTCTGGAACCGCCCAGTCCGTCAAGGATGAGAGGGTCCGCAGCTGGATCTACAGGTGTGCCTTTGGCTTTGATCATGATAACGATGATAGTACCTGTTGCTGTACAGGTGTGCCTCCCCGCCTTTGGTCCTTGATCATGATAACGATGATAGTACCTGTTACTATACAGGTGTGCCTCCCTCCCTTTGGTCTTGATCATGATAACGATGATAGTACCTGTTACTATACAGGTGTGCCTCCCTCCCTTTGGCCTTGATCATGATAACGATGATAATACCTGTTACTATACAGGTGTGCTTCCCCCCTTTGGCTTCGATCATGATAACGATGATAGTACCCTGTTACTATACAGGTGTGCCTCCCTGCCTTTGGCTTCGATTATGAATACGATGATTGTACCTGTTACTATACAGATGTGCTCCCTGCCTTTGGCCTTGATCATGATAACGATGATAGTACCTGTTACTATACAGGTGTGCCTCCCCCCTTTGGCTTTGATCATGATAACGATGATAATACCTGTTACTATACAGGTGTGCCTCCCTCCCTTTGGTCTTGATCATGATAACGATGATAATACCTGTTACTATACAGGTGTGCCTCCCCCCCTTTGGTCTTGATCATGATAACGATGATAATACCTGTTACTATACAGGTGTGCCTCCCCCCCTTTGGCCTTGATCATGATAACGATGATAGTACCTGTTACTATACAGGTGTGCCACCCCCCTTTGGTCTTGATCATGATAATGATAATACCTGTTACTATACAGGTGTCCCTCCCCCCCTTTGGTCTTGATCATGATAACGATGATAGTACCTGTTACTATACAGGTGTGCCTCCCTGCCTTTGGCTTTGATCATGATAACGATGATAGTACCTGTTACTATACAGGTGTGCCTCCCTGCCTTTGGCTTTGATCATAACGATGATAGTACCTGTTACTATACAGGTGTGCCTCCCTGCCTTTGGTCTTGATCATGATAACGATGATAATACCTGTTACTATACAGGTGTGCCTCCCTCCCTTTGGTCTTGATCATGATAACAATGATAATACCTGTATTGTGCCTCCCCCCTTTGGCCTTGATCATGATAACGATGATAGTACCTGTTACTATACAGGTGTGCTTCCCCCCTTTGGCTTCGATCATGATAACGATGATTGTACCTGTTACTATACAGGTGTGCCTCCCTGCCTTTGGCCTTGATCATGATAACAATGATAATACCTGTTACCATACAGATGTGCCTCCCTGCCTTTGGCCTTGATCATAATAACGATGATAATACCTGTTACAATACAGATGTGCCTCCCTGCCTTTGGCTTTGATCATGATAACAATGATAATACCGGTTACTATGCAGGTGTGCCTCCCTCCCTTTGGCTTTGATCAAAAGAAAGATACCTATTACTATACAGGTGTGCCTCCCTGCCTTTACCTGTTACTATATAGATGTGCCTCCCTGCCTTTGGCTTTGATCATTATCATGATGGTAATACCAGTCACTATACAGGTGTGCCTCCCTACCTTTGGCTTTGATCATGATAATGATTGCAATACCTTATACCTCTTCCTTGACTTCTGTTAATGTCATTTGGGGCACCAGTGAAGACATTGCCACCACCACTCTCCTCCAACTGTCTCTGTCCTCTCCTGCTATATCTGGACAGAGGACAGAGAGAATGATAATGATCATAGTAATAATGATAATGAAACTAATAATGATATTGATAATGGATGCTTATACAGTTTTTTATTATCCAGGTAAACACTCCAGGTGCTTTACATAACACATAAAGTACTTTTGCTGGGCTGTAATAAGGATAATAATGGAAACATTTTTTGCGCTGTATCTAGAAAACTGCTGTAGGTGCTTTACAAAACAAATAATATTCTGCATCACACATTGCATTAATGTTACACTTATGGACACCAATAATGCACCCAGCAAAATATATGTGTACAGATACACACATGTACACAATACATACATACATATATACACACATGCACACATGTACACATGTACACATACACAAACATGCATTCACACACACACGCACAGAGTAGCACATGCATGAACCTGTGCACACATAATCAAGCATACCACATGTACTGAAGTCAAGCATACCACATGTACCAAAGTATATACTGTTTGGATGGATGTTCAACAACCAAACCAATTGCTGAGAGAAGAGGTGAGTTTTTAGGCCAGATTTATAAGAGGTGAGGGAATCAGCATGTCAGAAGTCATCAGGGAGTCTTTATCTCTTTAGGGCTTGAAAAGAAGAAAGATCTTTGTCCATTAGTCTTAATTCTGACATACTTAATTCTGGCTTTTGATTTTCGGTATACACTGAATAAGATAAATGTGTATTAAAATGAAGTTTGTATTTTTTGCGTGAAGGTGAGGTTATAATTTAGTTAAGTGGAATCTCATTGCCTTGTCGTTGAACATAGATGTGCATAGCAATCAAGTTCGTTGCATTTGCATGAAGGTAAAGTGGTCGTTTGGCTGTGTGAAATCTGTGAGTGTGAATACAGTGTTTTGAATGTGTATTATTGTTTCCTTTGTGTCATTGTAGTTCCTAATGTTTGTAAAATGTTTGCTGAGACTGTCTTTATATGATTATGTCACAGCTATTTTCTTGATAGCTTCTGTTGATTTTAGCTATTTTTATGTACAAATATCTGTGTGTGTGAGTGTGTGCGCATGTGTGTGTTTGAGCATGTAAGGTTTCTTTTTTGTTTTTGTTTTTTGCAGTATCATTATTGTGTGTGTATGTGTGTGTGCACATGCGTGAATGTGTATTCATTTTTGCTTCTTTTTTTGTTGTTGTTGCTGCATTGTGTGTGTTAAGAATTAATCAAGACCACACCATGTGTTGTATAATGAATTAAAACCACACCATGTGTGTTTGTGTAATTGCAGCTACAGAATGCTTCTGGATCAGTGGCGACTTTGGCATCAAAGGTAAACATGGACCAGTGCCAGGTCTTGAAAAGTCATGCTGATAATTTGATTTATTAATACACAGACTTCATTGAAAAGTCAAGGACCACTTCATAAAAGCAATTATGTTTTCATAATTTTTGATCAAGTAAAGTGACTATGTGGATTAAGTAAAGTGATTTTGTGATTAATTGAATATTTCTTTCCATCTTGTGATTAATTGAATATTTCTTTCTATCTGAAAAAAAAAATAAATAAAAAAACCACACAGCGTAGACACATACTCACAGTGGTTTGCTGCATCATTGACCCACAGGGCCCAGTTTGACATCGTGAGCCAGAAGTGTGAGCCGGGCGCCCCCCACCCGCCCCAGGTCTACATCAACTGCAACTTCTGCGGCAAGTCCATCACCTCCAGTCGCACCGGGTACCGCATCACGGACCGCTTCATGCAGTTCAACCCCTTCGCCTCCCGCTCACCACAGCAGCAGAGGCAGAAGGCAAGCTGGGTTATTTTTGTGTTGAAAACCTCATTTTTGTTCTTCTTCTCCCTCTCCCCACCCCTCCGCCTTGCAGTAGAAGCCCTGTAGAATATGACAGCCTCAACAAATATGGTTGATGATCGGTTTGTTTTTATTCTTGTGAATATGCAGTTAATTTTGGGAGGGAAAAAAGCCCCGAAAGTGATAATGTCTCTGTGTGTGTGTGTGTGTGTGTGTGTGTTCATGCATGAGGGTTATTTTGTGTTGAAAACCTCCCTCATTTTTTCTTCCTCCCCTCCCCTTGCAGTAGAAGCCCTATAGAATATGATAGCCTCAACAAATGTGGATGATAATCTGTTTGTTTTTATACTTGTGAATATGCACTTACTTTGATGATAATCTGTATGCATGTGTGTGTGTTTGTGTATGTGTGTGTGTGTGTGTGTTATGCAAGAGTACGTACAAGTATGCGCTGGCATGTATATGAATATGCTTGCCCAAAGAGATGAGAAAACTTCAGACGTTTCCCTGAACTCTGTGAAGAGGCACTGAGGCATCAGACAGAAGAAGAACTGTTCACCAGATTCCTCCATGTCCTGTCGGTCATGTGTCTGTCAAAACTGGGAGGGTGGGTCTCTGCAAGTGGTTTTCCCCTGTCATTCTGCATCGTTGTCAGTACTTTTTGACTCACTTGTGTAAACAAAGTGAGTCTATGTTTTAACCCGGAGTTCGGTTGTCTGTGTGTGTGTGTGTGTGTGTGTGTGTGTGTGCGTGTGTGTGTCTGTGTGTCTGTGGTAAACTTTAACATTGACATTTTCTCTGCAAATACTTTGTCAGTTGACACCAAATTTGGCATAAAAATAGGAAAAATTCAGTTCTTTCTAGTCATCTTGTTTAAAACAATATTGCACCTCTGGGATGGGCACAAAAAAAATTAAAAAAAGAAGCCTAATTATATGCAAACTGCATTTACTGTTATATTTATATTTTTTGTATTTTCTAAACTTGGCACTTTGACCTCTTATTCTGACACAACAACTAGAGGAGTCATTATTATCATTTTTTGTTCAAACAGGAACTTCTTTTGCTAAGCATGGAATTTTTATTTATTTTGCAAACGTTTTGGTGCAGATAGTAAAAAGGGAAATTACTCTGTAATTAATGCTAGGGGACGTAATTTATCACAAGTGAGTCTTGAAGGCCTTGCCTCTCTTGTTATTTGGTTTGAATAACCTTTAATTGTTCAACAGTACACATGATTACAATGCAAAGTCAAAAGAGCATCAGCAAGCTTAAAGCCTATACTGTGCTCGCACATTGCACTTCAGTTTTAACATGGCGACTGATGAACCATATCATTTGTATCAAATGACTTATTCTAAACAGTAAGTGAAGAAATAAAACAAATGAATGGGCACATAAGTAAAATAATGCGACTATCAATATTAACATGAAATTAGGTTTATAGTCAGAGGTATCGTCGATGAAAGAGAAACCCCCCAATAAACCCCAACAAAAGCTAAGCACGGTGAATGACGGTGTGTGTAAAAGCATGAGGTTTTGCAGGTGTCGTGTTGCCCCAGCTGCAGAAAGGCCTTGCCGCGGTGTGCTGTGTGCCTGGGGACGCTGGGCACTGCATCCACGTTCGTGGCTTCTGCCGAACAACCTGCCATCAGAAGTAAGCTTTCCCAACTTGTGTGTGTGTTGTTGTTGGGGTTTTTTTGGTTGTTTTTTTTTCTTACATTGGTGTTTGAAAAATTATTTAAAATGTTTAAAAAAATAAATAAATAAATACTGAACCCGGTAAACACTGTCTCTCTAATCGGACCTTTATCAGGAACATGTCATAACTCTGTTTCTGTATTCTTGTTGTTTTGTGTGTGTATTCTTGTTGTTTTGTGCTTGTATGTGTGTGTGTGTTTGTGCATGCATGTGTGTGTGTGTGTGTATGGGTGTGTATGGGTGCATGGGTGTGTGTGTGTGTGTATGGGTGTGTATGTGCATGAGTGGGTGGGTGTAGGTGGGTATGTATTTTTGCTTGTTTGTGCATTTGTCAGTGTATTTGTATGTGAGTGTGTATGTATGAGTGTGTGTGTTTGTGTGTGTGAGTCCATGTATGCATGTGTGTTTGTGTGTGTGTGTGTGTGTGTGCATGCATGTGTGAGAGAGGGTGGTATGTGCTTGTGGATACTGGGATATGTGTATGACGATCCTCCAGTGGAAGGACTGCATGTTGCCACAGTCAACATGCAGAAATGGGCAGCCCTTCGTGTGTTGACACTGCTGATCATTGCAGGTGTGTGTGTGTGTGTGTAAGTTTGTGTATGCATGAGTATGCGAGTGTGCATGTGTGTGCGTGCTTGTGGGTGTGGGTGTATATGTACATACATGTGTGTAAGGGTGTGTTTGTGTGTGTGTGTTTGTTTGTGTGTAAAAAGGTGTTTGGTTGAAGGACTGTGTGATAACAATAGTAAACGTTCAGAAACAGGCGGCAGGTGAAGTGTTGACGCTGTGCTGACTATTGCAGGCGGTCAGGCCAAGACGACTCCATTTCACGACTGGTTTGCGTGGTGTCAGACATGCAGACATGGCGGCCATGCCTCTCACATCACCCAGTGGTTCAGGTCAGAGCTTCCTTTTCTGTATAGGTGGATGGTAGTTGGTGTGACTACTCTGCATTTTGATTTGCTATGGGATTTTATTTTGTGTTGTTTAATTATATTTCATGTTTGATTTTTTTGTTGGACCAGAATTTTGGGACATTATGTTTTCTTATATTTCGATGATGATGAATAGTGATGGGGTGATGATGCTGCTGCTGTGGAGGTCCATTTAGGTTTGGGATTATTTGACAAGGCTGTCCTCTCATAATATAACCCTGCATCTGAAGGGGGCTGAGAGGTACAGACACCTGCAGTGTTGGTCAGGAAATTCGAGCAACACACCCAAGGACACATCTGTGAAGTTGATGACTCTTATAGGTCCCAGTCTTCCCATTTAAGCCCATAGCACACTGTGTGGTCCCAGTCTTCCTATGTGAGCCCGCAGCACACTGTGTGGACCCAGTCTTTCCATTTAAGCCCATAGCACACTGTGTGTTCCCAGTCTTCCCATTTGAGCCCATAGTACACTGTGTGTTCCCAGTCTTCCTATGTGAGCCCACAGCACACTGTGTGGTCCCAGTCTTCCCATTTGAGCCCACAGCACACTGTGTGGTCCCAGTCTTCCTATGTGAGCCCACAGCACACTGTGTGGTCCCAGTCTTCCCATTTAAGCCCATAGTACACTGTGTGTTCCCAGTCTTCCTATGTGAGCCCACAGCACACTGTGTGGTCCCAGTCTTCCTATGTGAGCCCACAGCACACTGTGTGGTCCCAGTCTTCCTATGTGAGCCCATAGTACACTGTGTGTTCCCAGTCTTCCTATGTGAGCCCATAGTACACTGTGTGTTCCCAGTCTTCCTATGTGAGCCCACAGCACACTGTGTGGTCCCAGTCTTCCCATTAAAGCCGACAGCACACTGTGTGTTCCCAGTCTTCCTATGTGAGCCCACAGCACACTGTGTGGTCCCAGTCTTCCCATTAAAGCCCACAGCACACTGTGTGGTCCCAGTCTTCCTATGTGAGCCCATAGCACACTGTGTGGTCCCAGTCTTCCCATTTAAGCGCACAACACTCTGTGTGTTCCCAGTCTTCCCATTTAAGCCCACAGCACACTGTGTGGTCCCAGTCTTCCCATTTAAGCCCATACTACACTGTGTGGTCCCAGTCTTCCTATGTGAGCCCATAGCACACTGTGTGGTCCCAGTCTTCCTATGTGAGCCCACAGCACACTGTGTGGTCCCAGTCTTCCTGTGTGAGCCCACAGCACACTGTGTGGTCCCAGTCTTCCTATGTGAGCCCATAGCACACTGTGTGTTCCCAGTCTTCCTATGTGAGCCCATAGCACACTGTGTGGTCCCAGCCTTCCAGTTTGAGCCCGCAGCACACTCGGCTCTAGGAAGTAGAGAGCCCCAGGCTGAACAAACCCAGCTCTGATAGGATTCTAAACCATTAGGAATATCAAGAAGGGTCTGTGTACTGCTTGATAGAAACTTTTTTTTGAAAAAGGAGAAGGAAGTTCTATGGTTTTTTGGTGGTTGTTGTTGTTGCGTATTAGCCTTTTCATGTACCGGTATGTACTGTTGTTTCTTTACAGGGCAAACCCTGAACATGAAAAACCTGCTGGCTGTGATTCAGTCCTTAAAGCAGAGCAAAAAAGAAAATGAAAGTAGAGTTAACTAGAATAACTTCCACACTGGAACTGTTGTGGGTTGAAAAGTTGTTTTGTGTCTTAATGATAAGTGGTTGGAGGTGAGCTCAGTTTATGTTGTTAACAATCTGCTGGCTGCATGCATATCATGGCTGAAATCTACAGGTCAAACATTTCAGGAATGTCTGTTTGTCTGCTAAAGGATTGTGACCTTTGCCTTTTAATCAGAATCAGCATGTTTGTCATAGTTTGCCCATGAAAGGAGATGCTAGCACATATGCCACAAGGAAGAAAGTGTGACAGAATTTTTTGGCCAAAGAAAATTCTGTTTTTGGAGATGCATTTATACACACACACTCTCTCTCACTTTTTTTTCTCTCTCTCTCTCCATCTCTTTCTCTCTCTCTCTCTCTCTCACACACACTCTCTCTCTCTCTCTCACTCACACAAATGCACTGACACTCTCTGTCTGTAACAGACATTCACACACACACACAAACTCTAATACTCACTAACTCACCCACATTTTCTCTCTCTCTCTCCCACCCATTACACACCCATTCACCTTTTTTTTTTTTCAAAAGAACTCATGTGTAGCTTATTTTTCAGAGATCATGGGGACTGCCCTGTGACGGGGTGCACGTGTAAGTGCATGACCATCGACCCCACTGACTGAACACATCTGTCCCACTGTCCCCTGGACACTGGTGGTGGTACATTCACAGTTCTGGCAGCAGCGGCAGTAGCAGCATCGTCACAGGTGGCGGCGCCTGTGTACAGACCGGGAGTGGCTGGTCCAACACATCAACACTGCTGGCCTCAGTGCCTGCGTGTCGTCTGTTTGGAACAGCTGATCTCATTCCTGACCCCATCCCCTCCCTTGACTCCTGGGGCCCTGTTTGAGGAGGGACAGGGTGGTGTGCAGCTGTGCGAATTTCTTCTTCTTTTTTCTTGCGTATTATTATTTTTCCTTTCTGTTTGCAGCAGCTGATGTCATTCCTAAACCTTCCCGTCCCTCCCAGACCCTGGGCACCTAGCGTTAGAGGTTTGAGGATGGGTAGAGAGTGGTGTGCTGCTGTGAAAATTTCTTTTTTCTCCTGATTATTATTATTATTATTTTTTAATTTAATTTTGTGTGTGTGTGTGTTGTTTCCTGTTTTTTGTTTTATGCATTTTCTTAACAAACCAACCCAGGGATTTCTCAGATCGTGTAACATGTTAGAACTGTTGTTGAGAAATATGCAGTTTGGCTGTGATGTCAAGTCTTGAAAAGAGAAAACCTGTGGAGTATGGATTGTTGTGTGTTAACTGACTTGTAACTTTAAAAGCATTTATCAGATGTGACTGTTCTGTTATGGAGCTCCCCGCTGACTCGAAATTGGGGAACTGTTGACTCCGTGCCAGAATGATGGTGATGATGAAAGATTTGTTTCATGATCATATGGGCAACAGAAATGCAGGGACAGAAAACTGAAGAATTCTTGAGGGGGAAAAATCCTTTTTTCCACATGTGGATTGGCCAATTTTGATTGACTGCTACTGTGTGACGGTTAACTTTTTGGTGGGTTTGAAATAACACAAATGGGTAGGTATTCATGCATTTCAGTTTGACATCTTTATATCTATATATGTATATATACACACACACACATATATATACATACATGCCTGTGTCAGCTTTACCAAGTGAACTGAAAAACAATTGAATCCACTTGATTCTTTCCACTGCTTTGGAAGCGAAGCGGTGGAGCCCCTCTGACCTTAATTCCGGCTGTGTGAGTGAAGGGTGTGTCACTGTCTCCTTTGGTGCTATTACCTGTCCCCACCCTCTGTGGGCTGGGGAAGTTTGACGTCACAGTCTTTGGTGTTCTTTCTCCCTTGTGTGTAAGAGCAAGAGTTTTTCTGCCGTTGAGTTTGTCATGATCTTCATTATGTGTTATCACATTGTCTCGGTTTTTGCATGTATAGCTGCAGTCTGTGTCTGATGCTCACGGATGGATGAAATGTGTAAGTAATGCATTCCAGTTGTCCCAGTTTCTGAAATGAAGACTCACCCAGGTAAAACTGTGTGTTGACTGGTCAAGTGATGGGGGGATAAGATGGTGCTTATGCATTTGTAAATGCATGTCCACACACACACACACACACACACACACACACACTTTTTTTAAGTTCTGTAGTGTTGAATGACATACCAAAAAATCAAAGAAAGTAATTGTAAATCTGCTATCATTTGTAATTTATCACAACACCTTTGGGTTAGTATATACCTATATCATTCAGTCTGTTGGCTCTTTCTCTGGTCTTCCGCTTGAAAGAGCTCCCTCAGCACCTTCTTCATATCTCTGTGTTCAGCTCTCTTCAGGCTGCTCTGCAAGTGCAGTCCCCCCATTTCTTGACACTTCAGTGTGGATGAATACAAGAGTATTGTGGTGTGTTGCTCTTTTTGTCACAACAGATCTCTCTGCATGAAATTCGGGCTGCTCTCCCCAGGCAGAGTGCGTGACTACACAGAGAATGCTGCCATTTTTTTTGTATTTTTTTCTGCCTGCACTTTTATTTGTTTTCCTATTGAAATGGATTTTTCTACAGAATTTTGCCTGGGACAACCCTTTTGTTGCCATGGGTTCTTTAACATGCTGAGTGCATGCTGCACACAGGACCTCGGTTTACTATCTCTTCTGAAGGACTGGTGTCCAGACCACCACTCAAGGCCTAGTGGAGGGGGAGAAAATACTGGCGACTGTGGCATTCGAACCAGTGTGCTCAGATTCTCTCGCTTTCTAGGCAGGTGCATTACCACTAGGCCAACACTTCACTCAATATACTGATCAAGTATGGTGAGAGGAGAGGAGGGATGAGTATGAAGGGCTCAGGGAATGGGGTGTCAGTGCAGAGTTCATGGATCTGCCCATGAGCAGGTCTCAAAAATGAGTGGCTGTTGAGAATGTCTGAAAATCAGGAATGTCATGTTGGATTCAGAATTTAATGATAATATATGATGTCTGCCTCATGTAAATCTTACATTTGTTCCTTTTTTTTTCTTTCTTTTTAAGTATGCATCCCAATGTGTCACCATAATGGTGTGTCATGACAAGGTAGGCCTGTAGAAAGATGCCTGTCATTTGTCTTGGGTTTGGTCAGAGTGATGGAAGCCTGGAAAAGTCTGTAAAAAATGAGAGAGCCATATCCAGGGCTGGAAAACTCTTGGGGGGGAAAAAGTTGTTGAGTTTGGAAAAATATAGTTCTTGAGTTTCTGGAAAAGTTTCAGAATTTTGATAAAACACTTGATCAGTCAGTACGATTCAGTGAAGAGTTTAGTGCCTGTAGAAAACAGTTTTAAAAACAACAAGAAAAGATGTGGTGAAGATTGAACATAAACACAGGGATACCCGCTGATCTGTTTCTTCGTCAGATGATGTTTTTGATTCAGTTTGGTTCTGTGTTTGGAATGGAAAATTTTCAGTCCAGTTTGCAAACGGTCTGGAGTTTTGTTTGATCACATTGTGGGACCCCAGTGTGTCTTTAACTCACTCAGTACGGCCAGTCCTCTCTTCTCCTCTACACAGACCCCTCGGATGTCCAGTGGGTGTCTCAATGATCCAACCTTTAGCTTCCGTCGTCAGAATTGTGGTATTCTTTGTCAACATTCACCTCTTCAGTGTAAGAGCCTTCCGCTTGTAATATTTTGATGGTGGTAGTTGGTCTCTTTCGCCGTTCGTATGGAGAGAGTTAAGGCTTACGAGATTCTCCTTGTCCAGGTTTTCTGTTGTCAGGATGTGAGCCCACTCAGTACCATGTCTTTGGGATGCTTCTCACTCTTGGGTGAGAAAAAGTGTCTGAATGGAATGTGTCTGCATATGTGTTGAGATAAATCACTAAATGCATAAGGTTGCAGTCAATTGGTGGTTTTAATGTTTGTGATTATGTGTGTAAGGAGAATATAGTTTTTTTGTGTGTATGTTTGTGGTTATTTGTGTAAGAGTACTCTTTTTCATGTTTCTGATTATGTAAGGAAAAAATATTTTTTGTGTGTCTGGTTATGTGTGTTGGGAAAAGATGTTTTTCATGTTACTGGTTAGGTATCTACGGAAAATTTTTTTGGTTTTTTATTTATTTATTTATTTATTTAGTTTCTGGTCATATGTGTAATGAAACGATGTTTCCCATTTTTCTTTTATGTGTGCAAGGATAAGATGTTTTCCATGTTCCTGGTTATGTGTAAGAAAGAGATGTTTTTTTATGTTTCTGGTTAAGTGTGTAAGGAAGACATGTTTTTCATGATGCTGGTTGTGTGTATAAGAAAATAATGGTTTTGTCGTGTTTCTGGTGAGGTGTGTTGGGCAAGATGTTTTTCATGTTTATAGGTTGTGTGTGTTAGAAAAAGCAACAGTGTGCATCAGAACAAATCAGGGGGAAGAAAATTCTGTTGTCTTGAAAACAAGAAGAAGGATAATGATATCACTTGTATTTGTCATTGATATCTTTGTTATCTTGATCACACGTTGTGGATGATCTTCATTCAGAATGTGTTTCATGATTTGTCATTAGCTCACACAGACAGTTTACTGGTGCATGTATGTATGTGACACATTTACTTTCCACTTCAGTAAACCTTTTGTTGAAAAAAAGAAGGTGGGAAGGATATATGAAATTTTGTGTTCAGTTTAGCATGCAAAAATTATTTGAATAATTGGATTGAAATTGTTTTGTGTGATGAAATAAAATATTTTGCTATGCACTTAATAATCCGTGTGTGTGTGTGCGTTTGTGTGTGTGTGTGTGTGTGCAGTGCGCAAACATGTGCGTATGTGTGGATGTGTGTGTGTGGTGTGTGTGTGTGTGTGTGTGTGTGTGAGTGTGTGCAGGATGGAGAAAGTTTGGTCATTGGACTTTTTGGGGAGTGGTTCTGCTGCTTAATTTGTTGCCAGTGACATGAACCACATTTTAAACTTCATTTGGAGTAGTTTGCTTTTAAATGGTTATCAATGTTAAAAAGGAGAAGAAAAAAAAGAACAATGCTGCTGGCATTCCTGAAAAGGGCTTGGAAAACATCACTCAAGACAGAGACAGCTGGAGATCAACTACCAAGTGAAGAGTCCAGACAGAGGGAAACATTGGTTGCCCAGAGCACTCCTACCCACAGATTTCCATGCCCTCTGTGTGCCAGGGGTGTGTTGCTCAACAATTGGCCTGCACAGATACCACAGGGCTTGTCACAAGGACCATCTTCTAAATGATCCTTGGATCTGAGGAACCAGCAATCATCATGAAAGGCTAAAAAAAAAGAAAAAAAAAAAAAAGAAACCAATTGTACTGTTGATTCTTGAAAGCCAGCAAATCAAATTATAACAAGAGCACTGAACCATTTCAACAGTTTCATCAGTTGATCTTTGATTTGTTACCGTTTCCAGAAGAATAATGAATATTGAGAAACAAGTCCTATAAAGAGGAAAGGTCAGCTAATCACTGACATATGCCACACAAAATTTGGGGCGTCATCACCAAAGTGAGGGATGAGCCTTCATTCTGGCCACAGGACAGAGACAAGTCAGCTGTAAATCCACCCCACTGTAGGGTGATTGCTGTCACACTTTTCCCCCATCAACTACGTGACTGTAGGAGGTGCTGTGGCAGAATCAGTTAGACATCGGACTTATGATCCAGTGTTCACCAGTAATCAGAGTCCGAGACCCCATTTAAACATGAGTGGTGTTGCGTTCTTAGGAAAGGTATTTTACTCCGATTTTCCTCACTCCACCCAGGTGTGAATGGGTGCCTGACTAAGGTTGGGGAAGGTTAAAACCGTGGAAGGAGAGGATTTGGCTCCGCCTTCCTATGCTCAGCTCTAGACTGAATATGAATTTACTGTTCTGATAGCCATAAAAGGCTATGGTACCTTAAACCATTTAACTTTAAGCATCCTATTATAGAATGCTATTCCATAGGAAGCCTCATCAGCCACTTTTTTTTCTTTTTGTTTGTTTTTTGCTGTCTTGTCTGTGCCATTTCATTGGTATTACCTTAATCACAAATTCCCCATACACAGCTGTTGCACCCGGGCTGCTTCTGACAGTTCCATTGCCGGCAGTCCACAGGGAGCTATCGAAGTTAGGCAGCCTTTTGGGCGGCTACACTACCAGAGGAGACCCTGCACTGCTGCTAAGTAAACCACTGTGGCAATGGTCATTGATCTCTATTCTGGTTCAACACATGCAGAAAAGTATTATGTAATCCTCTTAGTGACAACAATGTTCCCTTATTTGCAGAGCTAGACTGAATGAATGGCTTCCTTAAAGTGGAAACTGCCAGCACTAAAGCCTTTCACACCACTCTCCACAGGCATGAAAGTAGTGATAAGAAACTCTTGGGAGAGCTGGACAATACAAGGTCTTCAGACAAGAAGCCCCCCTCAGTCAAGTGTTTCCGCCCTTAACTCCTAACACTCAGGCTGCACCCAGGTCATGACTCCTGGATGCCCTTGCTGTCCCATCATCTGCACCATTTCAGTAGCATTACTCCTACACCTCTCATTCTGAGTCCCCTGTACACACCCAAACCTGTGTTCGTCTGTCTCAGTCCCAGCATCGGTAGCCCACAGGGAACTATTGATATTAGATCGCCAGGAGGCCACACACCAGAGGAGATCCTGCACTGCTGCTGATGGTCATTTTGGTGGTGTTCAGTAGTGCCTGTTATGATTTAACGGACTTAGGACACCACCTGCTGTGCCCCTTACTGACGACAGTAATAGTTTAGTCGCAGAGCCAGACTGTGTGTGTGTGCGTGTGTGCGTGCGCGAGTGTGTAAGTGTACACGTGTCAGGAGAGCTCTGTGCACGTGCGAGCACATACATGTGTGCATTTGCTTAAGTGTGTGTGCGATGGAAGCTGCGATACGAAGCCTAGAAATGCTTGTGTGGGGAAGGGGGAGGGTGGGGGGAGAGGAAGAGGGGGTGGGGGGGCAGGGTAATTTGGGAGATGGTGTGTGTGTGTGTGTGTGTTTGTCGGGGCTCGTGTACGTTTAAATACGTATTTGGGCCTGTGCACTTTTGTTTGTGCTTTCATATCTGTGAAACTGCATGTTTGTTGCATATCTGTTGTGCATGCATGTGTGTGTGTGTGTGTGTGTGTGTGTGTATGTTTTACATTTATTTACTTGTTTATTTACCATTATTGTCTTTTTATTCTTTTTTTTTTTTGTTTTGAATTTTATTCTATTTCATTATATTTCATTTTATTGATTTTATCTTACTCATTTAAAAAAAAAAATTTACTTATGTATCTATTTATTCTTTTGTTTTTATTTTGTTTCATCTTTATTTCTGTTTCTTATTTCCTTTTTTTTTTTTTTTTGCTTTTTTTCTCAAGGCCTGACTAAGCGCGTTTGGTTACGCTGCTGGTCAGGCATCCGCTTAGCAGATGTGGTGTAGCGTATATGGATTTGTCCGAACGCAGTGACACTTCCTTGAGCGACTGATACTACGGAAATCGAGAACGTTCAAGAACGATAATTTTCGATACAACCAGAATGCTCTTCCGGTTTCGTTCTTCATCGGAAGCTGAATCAGTGCATGACCAATAATTGTCAATAAGTGTACGTGTGCTTCATAGCAAGATATATGACTATGTTCGCTGTGTAAATGATGCAAGATTTTAAAATGTTTTCTGGATAATTTGGCATTGATATATATTCCAGGACAGGATTTCCTCCTTTATTTGTGTGAGTACGATCATAATTTAAACTGATTACAAATTTACAGCGAGTGTTGTAATGCAGACGGACAAAATATACTTACTTGATACTTGATGTTGTCGGTGTTTGAGACCTGTGGTTGCAGGTCAGTTCACCAGTCGATATGTTGGCCATATCCACAGCTGCTTGCACTTGCAAGGTCTACTGATTGCAGTCCGGGTTGTACAGTGCTGAGTGGTTGGCCCAATGGGCGTCAAGTCTGTTTTTAAATGCGTTCATGCTGGGAGCGGACACTACTGACTCTGGTAGGCTGTTCCAAACCGACACCACTCTTTCGGAAAAGTATTGACCCAGAACGTTAAGGCGGGATATGTGCTTTACAAGGCTCGCTGTGGTCTCTGGTGTTGCATCTGTCATGCAGCTCGAAGTTGGGTCGGCTTGTGTGGTAGAGGCCAGTGATGTACTTGTAGAGGTGTTCCAGGCTTGGCAGCTTGAGGGTTGACAGGCGTTCTGGGTATGGTTTGCCCTCCAGTTTGCCAATGAGTTTTGTGGCTCTGGTTGAACGTCTTCTATCTCTCATTGGAGGGTTTTCTGGGATGGCTGCCAGACTGAGTGGCCATACTCCAAGACCGGTCTCACGAGTGCTTTGTAGAGTTGGATGAAGGTATGCTTGGTGAGATGGTCAAAGGATCTCCGTATAACGCCCTGGATTCTGTTGGCCTTAGATGTTGACTGTGACACATGGTCCTTAAAGGTCAGTTGGCTGTCCACTACTACCCCAAGATCTTTCTCCGCTTTGGTGGTTGTCAGGGCATGCTTGCTGTTGCTTGGGTCCTTGCTCTTCATGAAGTAGGTCTGGTTGATCTCTGAGTGGCCTAGTTTCAGGACACAGCATTTTTCTGAGTGGAAGTTCAGTAGCCAGGCTACTGACCACTGGTGCAGTCTGTCCAAATCTTCCTGGAGGGTCTCTCGGGCATTTTGCTCATTGCTCTGGGCAAATAGCTTGGTGTCATCCGCAGAGATTTGGACCCACTCTGTACCTGGTGTGCCAGGTCGTTGATGTAGATGATGAAGAGTATGGGGCCTAAGACGCTGCCTTGAGGGATTCCACTTGTGACTCGTGCCTCTTCTGATTTGCTGCCATTGACAAACACCTGCTGTGTTGCGGCCACTGAGAAATGCTTCTGACTATTGCAGCACTTTTACCTCGATGCCATGGGCCTTCGTTTTGAGTATCAGTCTGCAGTGGGGAACAGAATCACACGCCTTGCGGAAGTCCATGTATTTTGCGTCGATGGAGCCACCTCTGTCTAGGGTTTCCGTCCAGCAATCCAGTGTGTCCAGGAGTTGTGTTACAGAGAAGCGTCCTGGGATGAAGCCATGTTGTTATTTGCATATGAGGTTGTTCGTTTGCATGTGTTCCATTATTTTGTTTCTGATGAGTGTCTCCATGGTCTTGCAGAGTATGCTTGTCAAGCTGACAGGTCGGTAGTTATTTGCTGAAGTTCGGTTCCCTTTCTTGAAGATTGGAATAACTTCGGCTTTTTTCCATATGCTTGGGAGGTGTCCTTCATTCAGCAATTTCCTGAAGATGGTGCTGATAGGTAGTGCTAGGGCGTCGGCTGTTTCCGCCAACAGGATAGTGGGGATACCATCTGGTCCAGCTGCTTTCCTGACTTTAACTTGTTTAAGCTTAGTGAGGAGCTTTTTGACATCATCTTCTTGGATTTCAGTGTCTGCCAAGGTGCGGCTAAACTCATATTTTGGGGCTTCTGGCAGTTCTCCCTCTAGTTCCTCTTTGAAAACTCTTTGGAAGAAGTCGTTGAGTACCAGGGCCTTTTCGTCGTCAGTTTTGGTCTTGGTGCCATCTTCTCTTTTTAGGTCAGATATTCCTGTCCTTGTGCTGATTTTTGCTTTCACGTAAGATCAAAATGATTTCGGGTTTTTCTTGGCCTGTTCCGCAACTGTCTTTTCTAGCTGGATTTTTGCCTTTCGGCATTCTCTTGCTGCTTTGTTTCTCGCCTTTACATATGCTTGATAGTCTTGGCCGTCCCTGGTTGATATCCACCTTCTGTACATTTTATGCTTTTTTTGCACCAAGGTGAGCGTTCCTCCATCCAACCACTTTTTCCTGTCTCCTGATGCAGCTTTTGATTTAGGCACATATCGTCTCGTGGCTGCGTCAATCTCTGCCATGAAGGATTGCCATGCCTCTTCAACATTCACGTCCTGAAGTTTTTCCTCCCAATTGATGTCTTTGAGGTGTGAGCGCATTCCTGTGTAGTCTGCCCTGTTGTAGTTGTAGTGTTGCTGTTGTGGTGCCTGGCGCTGTGCAAGGGCGAGGTTGACCAGTAGGGAGGCATGGTCACTCTTTCCGAGAGCTGCTGTTTCTTCGATGCCTATGACCATGTCTTCTCAGTTGGTGAAAACTAAATCATCCAAAGTCGGTCGCTGTCCCTCTTTATGTCTGGTGGGCGTCAGTTGGTGTTGTATGAGGAAGGCATCCTTGGTTGCTTTGAGGAATTTAACTGCTGCATGGTCTTCTCTGGTTGCAGTGTTTCCTTTTACCCAATCATATTTTGGGTAGTTGAAGTCTCTGTTCTACTTGTCGGTACATTTTTACCAACATAGCAGTAAGGTATCTGTCTACTGCTAGTTACAACATTATGATTATATAAATACAAGTCAAACTTCATCAAAGTTGATACAAATACCATTCAGTTTCAAATGTTTTGAAAATTGTTTTTATGCATTTGTAATTTAAGTATCGCTATATTTTTAGTTAGGAATAAATATAAGACAACATCAGTCATTATTTTATTCTTCCCGTAAAAAAGTTAAATCCATTTTAAGTCTTATTTTTGAACATTGAAGACCATTGATGAGATATACACAATAGACAATATGAATATATGTACCTATTGACACACACACACACACACACACATATATATATATATATTTTGTGTGTGTGTGTGTGTGTGTGTGTGTACTGACAAAAAAAAAGAAAAAAACCCAACTAACAGTAATACTACTAATGTAAGCACAAAACAATCATGGAAGCTAGGGCTTCTAAAAATAGTTAGACATAAGGCTTAAATACAAAAAAAGTCATGTGAATTTTTTTTTTTTTTTTTTTTTTTTTTTTTTTGTGTAAAAGTTGGACAAAAGTTTAAAAAGTCCTCGTGATAAAAGCTTTTGACTGACATTTTGTTTATTTCACACTCCTTAGGTGAAATGTTTGAGAGCTAACTAACACCAAAAGAAGTGTGTGATTTACTGATTATGTCTCAACCATCTGTCCCATTCACTGAAGTCAGTGACGTCAGTCTCTAGAGTTTATCATGAGGACCATTTACTGTTTAAGCCAAAGTTTACTACCAGGGCTTTGGAAAAACAAAACATAAAAAACCTTACTAGGGCATAATGCAATGCTCATAGTAATCTCCATCTAATTTTGTCATATTTGTCTTATATTTTTTTCTCTGTGTGTGTGTGTGCATGTGTGTGTGTTCCGATCATCCTCTTTATTAAGATTATGATTTATAACTGTCTAATTTCTCTGTCTTCTGGTTCTGTGTGCATGTATGAAGAGAGAGAGAGAGAGAGAGAGAGAGAGAGAGCGCTTCCAAGTTCAACATAACCCATGTTAACTGTGTCCAAAACCAGTGATGGTCTGATTTAAGAGAAAAATGTGTGTGCCACTCTGCATCTAAAAGTTGTGGAGACATGAAGTCACTGTGTGTGTGTGTGTGTGTGTGTGTGTGTGTGTGTTATCAAGTGTGTGCAAGTTTGAAAATAGAGGTCACTGATATCACATTAATGATAATGTTAACTGAGCTGACAATGCTATCAAGTATCATTGTTGATTTGTTATAAAATTACAAAACGCCAGCAGTTTCACAACAGTAGTTAATGTTACAAAACTTCATCACTTCATGCATTTGTTGGAAGACAATATTATTATTTCATATTTTGATTGTTATATATATTGTATGTGTGTATATATATATATATATATATATGTATATATTTATAGTAATTTGTGATAATATATATGTCTATATTATAGTATTTTATTAATTGATCATTATAATTTATATATCTATACCATTGAATGCAGTTTTTAGCAGGACACATCATCTTTGCAGCTAAGAATATTCTTATGAAAATGATTTATTTAATGCAAGTCTTTATGACACAGAATCACAATGGAGCAACTGAATTCCATGTTCACACGCCTGAAACGAGGACTGTATGCTGGGGGGGACTACAGCCAGCCTCCTGAAAAACAGCAGTCTTTGAGAAATAGCTGCAGTGCCTCTGACGATGAAGGCTTTGTTCTGATTGGCGAGAATGAGGGCAGTGAGACAATGGTGTTCCCATCCACTCCCGAAAAGGTAGGTTGATACAAACATGTCATGTTTAGAACTCAGCATGGTACACTGTTCATTGCCATTACATCGTCTAGTTATTGTTATGGTAATATTTAGAACATACAGACAAAGCCATATATATACAGACACAAACAGACTGGGAAAGACAAACAGAGAGACAGACACACACACACACATACACTGTCTGAGACAGCGATACAGACAGTCACACACTTGTTCAGATAAGTCTTTTCCACCATTCTGTCTTTCTATTTATAATTCAGTGATGCTTTCTTTGTTTTTAATAAAACAGTCATACACAATGTTTAAGACTCACTTCTGGTAAACTGTGTTATTTGTTTGTCAAATGGTAGTACCTCATGGGGATAAATTTCAATATTTAGCTGGGGAAGCACTTAAGGCTGGTGTATCTGTGTGCATTTGGAGACATCGACTGTAGTAAACAGAAAGTGACATGGTGGGAGGGAAGAAAAAATATTTCAAAGTCATTATATTTATTTAATTATTTATGTACATATCTGATGTTTACAAAATTATAAGATAAAATGAAGCCAGTTTGTTAGTGACTCTGAGGTTGGATAGGAAATTATAAAGGCTAAAAATGACAAGCAAGTAGTTTGAGTGATACAGGTAAGATATGTATTATTTCTTGAGAAGGACTGTTTATAATTATGGTGTCGTGTTAAATGATATCTGTGTACATTGTGTGTGTAGGTGTTTGTGTGTATGTGCGTGTGTGTCCAAGCTTCAGTGTGTGTCGGTATGCATGTATTTGGGGGTGAGGGGAAGGGTTTCTTTGCTAAAAATGTGAAACAACAGTTTACTATTGTGCAATCAGCTGCTTTCCCTTGTGGTTGTGTGAGCAGGAGTTATCCATTTGGGTTTGCCATAATGCTTATGTCTCAGAAGATGAACTGTGTTGTTTATATATATTTTCATCATTCATTCCTCAAAGAAACTGTTGAAATGTTCAGTAGGTGAGGCGCATTTACAAAGAAGTCTCAGAAGTAGTACTTTCTTTCCTCCTTTTCTTTTTCTTTCAGCAGTTTCGCACTTTACTGCATCTGAGGAGCTCTTTCAAAGAACTGTCAAAAATATGCCTTTTCTGCCTTTATTTTTCAGGTGAATGGCCAAGATGCTGAGAGAACAGGGGGAGACAGTGCAAGTTCTGGTCACCTTGACATGGACTGTGTGTCATCACCGGACGCACACGATTATCTTCAGGGCATCACCTGTCACCCAGCTGTCGTTGGTGTTCCGTTTCAGATAAACCCCAAGCTTTTAGAAAAAGACCGGCTTCAGAGCATACTGAGCAAGCTGAATCTGGAGACTGCTCGCTTTGACTGGCAGAAATACAGCTATGACTTCCATTTTGAGCAGTCCTCCTTGCAAGAGTTATGTACTATGGAGGAGAGAACAGTGTGGGCAGACTGTCGGAATGGGACATGATCACACATTAACAGTATTGTTTGCAACCTGTACATTGTATTGTTTGCATGAATGATGTGTGTGTGCGTGTGTTTTTCGTATGGATGGGAATTGTGGGGAATTCTTTTCTTTTATATATATATGTGAATAGAAGAAAAAAAAAAGGAAAGAGTATTTTTTAAAAATTGTTCTTAAAAAAAGGAAAGAAAGTATTGTTTTTGATTGTTTTTCGAAAGAGATCCTTAACAGCTGATATGTTGTTAAACAAAAACAAAAAAAAGTAGGAAAGAAAGCATTAAGTTTTAGAGTTCTTTGAAAGAGCTGCTCAGTTATAGAATCATTGAAAGAAAAGAAAGATGGAAAGAAATTTTTTTTTGTTTTTTTTGGAGACTTCATTTTGAAAGTTGCTCACAATCGGTCAATTGCAGAATGGTTATGTTTAAAACAGATCATACAGAAAAAGTATATATTTTCCCCCCTGAGTCTGTTAAATGTAATTGTTCTTATAAAGACTGGGATGAAATGTTAAAGATAGGTCCTGCATGCAGCATACATTTAAAAGAACCCACAGCAATAAAAGGGTTGTTCCTGGCAGTATTCTGGAGAAAAATCTACCTTGATAGTAAAACAAGTACAGTTGCATGTAGCACAAAAAAAGAAGAAAAAGAAAAAAGTGGTGGCACTGCACTTTGGTGATGTACTCTCCCCAAGGAGGGCAGTTGTTTTTGTTTTCTTTTAATCCATCTTTACAGTGAAATTGGTGACTAAATTTGTTGGATTCAAATGGTGAAGGGATTTATCAGTTTCAGTGTTCCTTCAAGGACATGTTATACGTGAATAGTTCTGCTTCCATACAGGGCCTCTTTCTGTTAAGATCTCAGACTCTCTTTCTCGATTTTCTCTCTTGAATTGATAGGTGTCTTCGTTCTTCTGACTTAGTGAAAACAAAGTCCGCTAATAAATTTGTATCATCCTTTCAGCTGACAACATGATAATCATTAACAATAAGAGATGTATTTGCATGTTGCATATGCTTAACAGCTGATAATGTGTATGAAAAGTGCCAGCCTGAAGAATTATTGATGAAAGAATTGAAAAATATGTTCAAAAATCCATTATTACTTTAATTTCAGAAGAAAAATAATTAGATTAAATTTTTTTTAAAGTTTGAATGTAATATGTATATAGTCTAATAGTGCTTTTGTGTTGAGGATAAAATATTAGCATTACTTATTTACTAACATCTCATCATTTATCATTCCACTATTCCATTATTTCTTTAATCCGTACATGTTCATGAAATATAAGTGATGATTTTATTGTTTCATTCAGTTATTGTGATACTCTTTAATATAAGTTTTGACAGTTTGGAAAGTTTTACACAAAAGCAAGGTGGGCAAATGTTACTTACGGCTGTATGCAAGGAAGAGAAAATGAAGTGTGGCATACCAACACACAGGTGCTCTTAAATAAAACTAAACAACATTCCCCCCCCCCCCCCCCTAAAAAAACAACAACAACAAACAACAAGAAAGCAGAAAAACAACAAAAAACGCCCCAAAAATCTGAACTGTCTTCAACTCAAAATACACACTAATACATATGCATTGGTATTCATGTGCACACACACACACGCATGTACTCAAATGCATACTTGCGCCTGTAGAAACTTGCATTCATGCATATTTTTAAGTAATAGTTTATCTCATTTGCACGCATGCATTACTGCGTATGTTTGTTTTGTTTTGTTTGTTTGTTTTTTTGTATGTGTGTGTGTTGTAGAATATTTTACGGATATACATAAGAACCAATTAATAGTTTTCTGTACTTGTTGTTTTGGTTTCTGATAAACCTCTTTAAAAAAAAAAAAAATTATTAGTCCCTGGACTGTATGTTCTGGGCACTGCAACAGGGGAAATGTAAAGAGATTGTATAACACTCTTTGTTTGCTATATTTCATGTATTTTGTAGATGTGTGTGTGTGTGTGTGTGTGTGTGTGTGTGTGATTTTATCTTTGGCTTTTTGACAGTTGTTCATGGCAGTATTATGATCATTACCTGTAAATAAAAAGTAATATCTTTTTTGTGTGTTGTATACATATGATGTACCATTGACACATTTTGTACAGTGAGAATTACCATAATATTTATTTATTTGACAGATGTATACTGTACAAATCTCTCTCTTATTCAAGAGTTTCTTTTACAAGAAATTGAGTCTGCTTTCTTCTTGGAAAGCACTCCCCCTCCCCTACTTGTCCCTAACCCTTGTCTCCCCTCCCCACCCCCTTTCTGGGGGAGAGTTGTTTGTTTATCACAGTCAAGATGTGTGTGTGTGTGTGTGTGTGTGTGTGTGTGTGTGTGTGTGTGTGTGTGTGTTATTTTGTTTTGTTGACAGATTTGTGCCAGCAAAGAAAACACTTTTGTTGCTGTGTGTTTGTTTGCAGATACATGGATGCTGCACATGGGATCTCACTCATTTTGTATCCAAAAGGCAACACCTTTTAGAAATTCTGTTCTAATAATTTCTTCCTCCTTCCATTTGCAAATGGCATATTTTTCATGATAATGTACTCAGCATGGAACTGCTGCTCTCTCTTTAAAAAAAAAAAAAAAGAAAAAGAAAAAAAAATCCTTTTTATATTTACTAATTTTTTCTTTCTTTGTTCATTCATTTATTTTATTAATGATTATCATTATTATTTTTGTCTTTTATTTATTTAATTATTTTTGTTTATCATATTTTGTTTTAGTTATTGTTTTCCCTCAAGTCCTAAGTGCATTGGGTTTCAAGGCTGGCCAGGCATCTGCCTAGTAGATATGGTGTTGCATATATATGGGTTTTTCTGAAGGCAGTGACACCTCCTTGAGTAACTGAACTGAACTGAACTGATGAATTGTATGGAAGGGATGTGCAAACAGGTTATATTCTGGCTTTATAAAATAAGTTATGTGGTAATGTTGGCTAACTTTAATGTTGAATTTTCTGTTGCAAGCACGGACTGTATTTCAGCTGCACTTGTTGGCATGGATTACTGTGATTACATTTGTTGAAATTTTATGATTCTTGTGGGTTGTGCTTTTGCTGTGGTTTGAGAGCCCTGATGTTGCCTTTGCTGTGGGGTGAGCGTGACTGACTGCTGAATGGGCTAAGTGTGCATGGAACTGAATTGGGATATAAACAAGAAATAAGTTTCCTGGAGTCTCATAAACAGTTCAAAACAGATACCATGATTATATGCCATCTTTACGCATTGGATTGGATGACAAGTATGTGCTCTGCTATGGGCTTTGCTTGAGTTCAGCAAAATCTGTGCAGTGCGTGAATGTGTGAATATGCACAAGTTTTTATATTGATAAAAAATGATATGCACTTGTATGTATCCTAATTTCTACTGTGTGTTTGTGTATGATTTTTTATTTATATTCGTACCTTGCTATGTACTATCCCCCCCCCCCCACCCCCCCACCAGTATTCCTTGTGACCCCGGTACACTTGGTAATAAAGACATATTCTATTCTATTATATTCTATTTACAATGTAAAAATTAAAAATTGGAACAAATGTTAATTGCTGACCATGGACAATAAAGATCAAAAGCCATTCAAATCTGAAGATTCATTTCTAATGGCATGACTGGAGTGCTTAAAAAGTCCAAGTCTGCTTTAATTTCAAGGAGGAACAGTGAAACACCATGCCCTGAAAACACATTTCACTCTTTAGAAGCAATCATGCAAATTTCATTGTCTTGACTACCCTTCACAAATCAACTCTGATTAAATTAATGATACTTATCAGAAAAAGTTATCTGTAGAAAGAGTGGTTTAATATATTCTCTATATTTTTACACTGACCAGATATTACTATTGACATGGATGTATAGCACTTTTGGTATCATTGTATGCTTTTCAGAATGCATTGGTCTGTATGAATTATGCTTTAATTGATGGTCTAAAGTTGTCAGCATGAACAAAACAAATGAAAAAAAAGAAGAAGAAGAAGAAGAAAAAAAAAGACTGTGATGGGAGAAAAGTGTCAGATAATCAAGGAGCAAAAAGCAGGCTTGAAGTGAAGTGTAAACCTGAAACTTCAACAATTTCAGTTTCAAGAACATGTCAAAGGATGTGGACTGATCCATATATGCTAAACCACTTCTGCTGTTGGGGAGCAGATGCCTGACCTTTACATAAATGTGATTTGCAGATCAAGCCTTTACCAGATGAAGGAGTCTGAGAAAGAACTGAGAATAATTTTATGTCCACTTGGAACCCAGGGGTCTTCTGAGGTCAGTGACACAGACAAAAAAACACATAGTGTGACATATAGAGACACAGGCACAACTCCAGTCTGCATTGTTTATCCGTTCATCCATCAATGCAATATGTTCAAAAGATTTTTTTCAGGGACATGTCTTTCACCACTGTTGGTTCTTTGTGTGTGTAGTGCATACTGCATTCTATATAACTTTTTTTTTTTTTTAAAGAAAAAAAGAAAAGGAATACACAAACACACACACACACAAACAAACAAACACGCACGCACAAACAACAAAACTGTGGGTGAATTTTACAAAAAGAAGAGAAATTTTGAATAAAGTAAATGTACTGTTACTCTTCAAAAGACAAAAGGCATATAATTCAAACCACCGCTGCCTGTGCTTCACAACAGCTAGCACACAGGGAAATAAGGGGAACAGAGAAATAAACTCAGAAACTTCCACAACAAAGGAAGCTCATAGTCCAACCACATACCCTTTGTTTAACATGGCAGCAGTACCATTCCTTATTTGAAAGATTACTGCTGAAATTTCAGAAGGGGAATGAAGAACTTTGGGTAGTGGGACTGAACTAGGGATCTGAGCCTATGTATGTATGGAATCTATATTTTAATGCTAAAAAATGTAAAGTACTTCATATTGGGAAATCAAACCCAGAGAAAGAATACATAATGAAAATCGGAGACAAAGAAATAAAAGTATCAAAATGTGATGAGGAAAAAGACTTAGGTGTCACATCTGACAAAAATTTATCATTTGACAAACATACAACAAATAGTATAAACAAAGCGAACAGAATGATTGGAATAATAAAAAGAGCATTTACATTTATAGATAAGGTTACTTTCTTACGGTTATATAAAACATTAGTTAGACCTATCCTAGAATATGGAAACACTGTATGGTACCCAACGCAAATAAAGCAGTCACAAGCCATAGAAAGGGCTCAAAGAAGAGCAACAAAGCTGGTCTATAACATAAAAGATTATTCATATCAAGAAAGATTAAAGTATTTACAACTACCATCACTTAAAGCAAGAAGAGTAAGAGGGGACTTGATACAGACATACAAAATATTAACCTTCGCTGGCTATCGTGGGTCGTACACGACCAGAAGGGTACAAAAACGCAAATATCTGATCCGATTCTTAATATTTTTCTACGAAATTTCAGAAATGCTTCCTACACCTAAGAGGCCAACTTTTGCCAAAAAATGAAAAAAATTCATTAATTAGTTAATGAGTAATTAAAGGTGGCATTTTAACTACACACGGACACTTGTGTGGTCGTGTATGACCCATGCTTTTTAAAGAGGAAAAAACGTGGTCACCTCCCAAAAGCTTGTGTGGGTCATGCACGACTCATACCTTTTTAATAGTGATTTCAGAAGGTTTAATTTGCAATTAGTGAAGGAAAGTAAAGAAGTTTTACTTTCAATAGTCTCACTACCCCACTACCCCCTCCCCTGCCCCCCTCCCTGCCCCGTCCCTTTCGCCTGTCTTCAGCTATAACCCCTTTCCATCCCTTTCTCTAACAGCATGTACCTGTGTGACTGAGTATCTTTGATTGTGCGTGTATAGGATGCTATGAGTCATCTCTCTCTCTGTGTCTCGCTGTCTGTCTGTCTGTCTGTCTGTGTCTCACTCTCTCTATCTATCTCTGTGTGCATAAGTAGGGTTTGTATGTATGTGCATGTGGTGTTATGCGTTTGTGTGTGTGATCAGTTGTGTGTGTGTGCGTGTGTGTGTGAGTGTGTGTGTGTGTGTGTGTGTGTGTGTGTGTGTGTGAATGCGTGAGCATGTGTTTCTTCTGAGTGTATGTGTTTGTGTGTCTGTGTGTGCGTGTGCGAGCGCATGTGTGTGTAATCAGTTGTTATGATATGTTTTCCTTTTCAGTTTCCTGATGGCTGCACTGAGTTCGGCCATGGAGAAGGCTGTCATCATGGACTGACTCGGGTTCTGCTGTTTCAGCTTCTCCTTGATCTCCCTCTGGACTTCCTGCACTCGGGCTTCAGGGAGTGTTGTGGTGCTGCCCTCTCTGTAAAAATCTGCAAGGATGTTGGCTGCCTGCTTGCCCGCGTGGTGCTTGCCATTTTCCTCAATGACAGTTCTGCTGTGTCTGGTGCCCGTGTCTTCGTTCAGAAGCTTGGTCAGGTTCCACAACTTGCCGGTGTCCTTCTCCATGTTGAGACTGCTGGTCTTCTCATTCCAGCTCCTCTGTATCTCTGTTCTCTTCTGCTGTTGGAAGGTTTCTTTGATGGTGTTGTATTCCCGGATGTTGTCAGGAGTGGGGCTCTGCTCCATGGTTTCTCTGGCGGAGTCTAGGTCTGCATGGAGCTGTTTCAGAGTGTCACTCCAGTAGGGCTTGTAGTTTCTGCGTTTCCCTCTTGGGATGGACTGCTTTGCTGCTCGCAGCAGTGCATCGCTGAAAAGGTTGACATTGTTGTTGAGGTTGTTGGAGGTACTGATGTCTTGGCAGAGGTTGTCTGCTTTTCCTTTGAAGAGAGTCCAGTTAGCTCGTTTGAAGTTCCAGCTGGGTTCCATTCTGTGCTGGGTGCATCCTATGCTGGAAATGCTGAGGATGACTGGCAGATGGTCGCTTCCCCCTAGCTGTGTGTTGACTGTTCTGGAGGTGAGTCGCGAACAGTCAACACACTCACCTCCAGAACAGTCAACACACAGCTAGGGGGAAGCCTGAAAGAAAGCCCCTGGGAAAGACGGCATCCCGAATGACATGATCAAGAACCTGGGACCTGTAGCCAGACAGAAGCTTCTCTTGATCATCAACCAGTCCTGGGACACAGGGAAACTTCCAGACCAGTGGAGAGAAGCCATCATCGTCCCCATCAGAAAGAAGCAGAAGGATAAGACTAAGAAGTCCAGCTATCGACCAATCAGCCTCCTGAGTTGTCTGGGCAAGGTGATGGAAAGGATGGTGAACACTCGACTCCTGAAACACCTTGAAGAAAACCACCTGCTCAGCAATACCCAATCAGCCTACAGGAAAAACCGCAGCACCGAAGACCAGCTGGTGTACCTTGCACAGGAGATAGAGACTGCCTTTCAAGAAAAGAAGAAGGTGCTTGCAGTCTTCGTGGACCTAACCAAGGCCTTCGACAAGGTCTGGAAGGCAGGACTTCCTGAAGCTCCTCAACAAGAAAGTGGAAGGGAAGATGTACCGCTGGATCCAGGATTTCCTCCAACACCGCAGGGCAAGGGTAAAACTCGACGGGAAAATCAGCCATCGGGTCACTCTACAGCAAGGTGTGCCGCAAGGAGGAGTCATTTCCCTACACTTTTCCTCATCTTCATCGACGACATCGCTGAGAAGATCTCAAGCATGTCTCCAGAGCCTCCACGCTGATGACTTGCTGCCTGGAGTCTGCGATACCTCACTCGCAGCCAAAGAATGCAGGAAGCTTCACCACTGTGGTCTTTGTGGTGTAGTGCCTGGCATTCTATAACTTTTCAAAGACAACAAGAAAAGGATACTCAGCAATCTACACATCACCAGATCAACAACCTACGCACAAACAACAAATGAGTTAAATTTTAAAAAAAAAGAATGAATAAAGAAATGTACTGTTACTCTAAAGCAGAAAGCATTACATGCAAACCCACCGCAAGCCGGCTTACGAAGACAGCAACAGGAAATGGGCCATGAAAAAACTCAGAAACTCTTCCAACAACATAGAGATGTCATGAGTCCAAGCCACTACCCTTGGTTATGGCAGCATCCTTCCTCTATGAAGAACCAAATTCAAGCGGGAATGCAGAACTGGTTAGGGACGACTAGGGTCTGAGCTTAATGGAATGCTATACTTGATGCTAAAAATGTACAAGTCATGGAGAAACAAACCAGGCAAGATACATAAGAAATCGAGAGAAAAAAGTTTCAATGAGAGGAGAAAGACTCATGCACATCACAAAATCTACCTTTTGACAACATAAAAATAAGAAAACAAAGGAACAGATGATGGAATTAAAACATTCCAAAGAACCTTTGCACGTAACAAAACTAGTTAGTCCCCTGGAATGGAAACACTGTATGAGGTACCACGCAAATAAAGCAGTCCAAGCATAAAAAGGGCATCACCAAAGGAGCCAAGCCCTATAGCTGAAAGATTGATCATTCGAGAGAGAGATATAAAACTACAATACCATCACAATATCAAGCAAGAAGAGTAGAGGGGACTTATACAGACACAAGAAGATGACTAACCTTCGCAGGTATCTCGTGAGCGTAGACATGCAGCACTAATGTGCACAAGCTAATCATCATCCGACCACAAAATTTTTCTTACAAATTCAGAATCTCCTCCCTGCAGGGCACTTATGCAAAAAACGAAAAAACTGTAATACATTAAAGAGATTAAAATGGATTTTCAACACGGACGACTGTGATGGTCGTGTAGTCCTCACTGTGGTTCATGGGAACGAAAAGGCGTGCTCACCTACCCAAAAAGCCGTTTCAGCACGACCTACCTTTAAGAGTAGGAATTCAAAGGTTTAATTGCAACTAGTGATGAGAAGTGGTTTTCAAAGTCTCATACCCATCCCGCCCCACTCCCAGGCCCCAGTCCTTCCCTTCTTAGAAACGCCACTTCCACCTTTCTCTACACGTTATGATATGTTTTCCTTTTCTATATTTTGTTATAAGTTTTGGAAGAATATACAGGTTTTTGTCTCTTTACAAAGTATGGGTCGTGCACGACCCACACAAGCTTTGGAGGAATATACAGGTTTTTGTCTCTTTAAAAGGTATGGGTCGTGGACGACCCACATAAGCTTCTGTTTGTAGTCAAAAGTGACAGCGATATGGGTCGTGGACAACCCACATGAGCTTCCGTGTGTAGTCAAAAGTGACAGACAGTGAAAATTAAATGGGTTTGATGATGTAAACAAAGCATGCTTTTTTTGTTCTCCAAAGGTAGACACTACAAGAAACAAGCACAGACAAAATATTTAAACAGTATTCCAGAACAAATCTCAGAAAGTTTACATTTAGTAACAGAGTAACAAATTATTGGGGCAAATTAACAAACAATATAAAATGTGCACCAAGTATATACTTTTAAGAACCTCATAGATAAACACGAGTTATTGACAAAAACAAAATATGACTTTGATGGATATAATGACTGAGCTAGTCAACGACCTGACCAACAATATAAAGAAGTAAATCTGAAGGGGCATAAAAAGCCAAAAATCGCTAAGTTGTATAAAACAACGCCCCAAATCCTGATCCTGATCCTGACATGCGCGCAAAACCAAAGAGCAAAATAAGTTGTATAAAACAACGCCCCAAATCCTGATCCTGATCCTGACATGCGCGCAAAACCAAATAGCAAAATACGTAAACTGAAAATAAAGCAAAACTATTATTATGAATGGCAATATACGACCTCTGCCGGAGAGCCAATAACATAAGACATTCGGGTCTTTAGCAGAAACCTGAAGCCTTCCAGGCCAGAGAACGTGGCCTACAAAGCACGTATACCAGCTTAAAAAATCTTTTAAAACAGCGTGGACACGTGCACAAGCACACGCGCGCGCACGCCCACACACAATCGCGTAATGCAAACCAGAATCGGTACCGGAACATGATCACGCAGTTTCTGGATTTTTGAGTTGCAGGAAGATGTCTGCACGTTCATGAAACCATTCCACTGACGCGACAAAACAGTGCAAAGTTTACGAGGATTCGAGATTGCGGAAATCGACAGTGGTGCAAATAAAGTCCATTCAAGATAGCACGCATTCCAACAAAGACTTCTCCCCATCCGTTGTCAGGGACGCTTAAATCATTTCCTTCGATGGAAGAAAATCCGTCAGTCAATACCAGTGTCCGACTGAATGTGATCATGCCTATTGTTTGACAAACAATCAATCTATAACATTTTTCTCTGTCTATAGAATAAAAAAATGATTTACATCTTGTCAGATCATTCTGCCTCATCGACAAATCTCGAAGTTGAAACTCCGTCAGTACGTGAAAGAAAGCACGCTTGAATGGTTTTGAAAAATCGATTCACACATACGTGGTGATACGTATTTATTATTCATTTTGGAAACAGGGGCCTATTTTATACAGAATAAAGTAATTGTCCATACTGGTGTCCCGTTGCACAATATATTTTGAAAGGAGCAAGTCTGTTGAAGAATCGGCGCAGATTCTCCAAGGAAGGGAGATAAACACAATGTTGCGTGCTCGGCATTGCCTCACGGATCTGGCAGATTTTTTTACATTTTTAGTCCCACCTCCTTATTGAAGTTGCTTTACTGGTATGTGCAACAAATTCGTAATTCAAAACTAGATTCTACATCAAGAAAGTTTGTTTAATTTGCTCAATGTGAGAACCATGCAGTGTGGTTCGTGAGAATTTCTTTCCACAGGCACATTTCTAACCAATGAAATAAACTGGTTTGACATCACGTGATGCGTGTCGAGCGAAATTCTTTGGTCTTCAGTGTGT
>NC_134877.1:14251968-14274468 GCF_041734735.1 Babylonia areolata | reverse complement strand
CAGAAGACGAAGGAGGGCAGCCGCCATGAGGTGAGCAAGCAGCGGTGGAGCCCCGTGACTGGTGTCCACCCCTCCGCCTTGTCCCTCACTGCACCCCCCACTGTCTTTGCTCGCTCCAAACCCATCGTCATTCCCCACTCCCTGCACATTCCAGCCAAGATGAACCGGTTCCAGCGAAACAGTGTGGAGGGGCTCAATGTGGTGAGTCTGCATGTGTGTGGGGGTGGGGGTGGGGTGGGTGTATGTCAGTTTGTCTCCTCAGTCCTGTGTGTGTATCACTGGATGTGCAAGAAGTTGATATAATCTACTTTATCGATGTTGTGTGTGTGTGTGTTGTGTGTGTGTGTGAGATCTGAACTTAATTGTCTGCAAGTCCGTGCAAGTGATAGAAGAACAAAAATTGTCAAAAGTTCAAGTATAATTTTCGTGAGTTTACAGCCATTTGCTTTATGAAGGCTCTGCAGATCAAGGGCAAAACTCAAGACCGTATCGCTTGGTGTGATAGAAGAAGCCATTGGACATGTTAAACCTTGCATTTTTCATTGAATTTTCATCAGACTCAATTCAGTGATTTGCCAACGGTAAATTATAAACCATACAAAACAATCAGCGTCAGAGATCAGCATCACAGTCACAACATTGCGTAACAGAAAAAAATAACTTTGTTTTGACTGGGCTCAGGACTTGATCCAGTCAGCAAAGCTGGTTCAGTGGTTAGTAATGAGTAGATCCTGCTTGGAAGCACAGTGGAGCTTGCGTTTTGAAGCTCAGCGTATCATTAACGAGGGGCACCATGGCAGATTTGGGAAGGCGGACGATTTTGATCTGATTAAAATTTAAATTAAAACATTCCAGTTGGTATTTTTGCTTTGAGTTGTTTTGAGTTTGTCTAGACCTCTCTCTCTCTCTCTCTTGCATTTGAACTTAGTTTACATATGTCATCAGTTTCTATTGAAACCGTTCTATATAAGTGTGTCTTTGTGAGAGTGTTCAAAATGTGTCTTTTTATCTGTAGATGATCTGTTCAGAGCATGTGAATACAGGGAAATTGCTATTTTATTGTTTACTCTGGACTATGACTCGTACCAACTTATTTATTTATTTCTGCTTTGGTGTTTGTTGTTCATAACCACTTTATAAGGGGCCTGTATATATATATATCTAAACCGTTCAAGTTCTATCTGATTCTTATTCTCTCTCTGTTTCTCTCTCTCTCTCTCTCTCTCTCTCTCAGATACACTATACCAAGTGTAAAACCCCATAATTGCTGCTGACAAGTATGCTGGTCAGTGAAGGGCTGTCATCTCACTGTGATAAAACTGAATTTACAGGTCAGAATATCAGTTGTCATTCTTTATTTTGACTTACTCTTGGGATTGCATTTCTTTTCTTCAGGAAAATCATTTGCGCCACTCAAAGCTGCACAAAAAGTAGTGACTGAAGTTTTGATTGATGCCTGACTGATAACGTTCACCAAAGTCAGTAGTTCAGAGGCAAAGCAGAGAAATTCACATTGGAGAGTACCTTTTATGAACAGTTGTTGACTGAAGTATCAGTATCAGTAGCTCAAGGAGGTGTCACTGCGTTCGGTCAACTCCACATACACTACACTACATCTGCCAAGCAGATGCCTGACCAGAAGCGTAACCCAACGCGCTTAGCTTAGTCAGGCCTTGAAATTAAAAAAAATCAAAAACAATAAAACACTAAAAAACACCTAGAGATCTTTTCCCACCCCTCTTGCGGCCAATCAGTGGCAGCCTCTGTGTCTGTGTGTTTGTGCGCGTGTGTGAGTGCGTGGGGGTGTAAGTGCGTGCATGCGTGTATGGAGGATGAGGTATGTGTGTGTATGCATGTCTACACTGTGGGAGCAACAGAATATTGGAACGTGCGGGTGTATATATATATGTGCATATATGTGTGTGGGGTTGGGGATGGGGGATATGGGCGTATGTGTGTGTGCTTGTACAAGTAAGTGTGTGTGGGAGGGGAAGGGGAGGGGGGGCGGGTGCTTTGGGGTGTGTGGGGGTGTGGGTGTGCTGTGGAAGCTGCGATGTGTAGCCTAGCAATGAGTGTGGGGGGGGCTTTGGGGTGTGTGGGGGTGTGGATGTGCTGTGGAAGCTGCGATGTGTAGCCTAGCAATGAGTGTGTGGAGGAGGGGGGGTGTAGGGTAATGTGTGTGTGTGTGTTGGTGCTCATGTACGTTTATGTGTATTTGATCATGCTTTCATATCTGTGAAACTGCATGTTTGTTGCATATCTGTTATGCATGTGTGTGTATGGGTGAACGTGTGTCTGCATGTTTTACATTTATTTGCTTATTTATCATCCTTTTGTGTGTGTGTGTGTGTGTGTGTGTGTGTGTGTGCGCACGCGCCTAGAATTGACTTAATCAAGATTTAGTGTCTTTTAAATCCTATTAGTAGTAGTAGTATTTTTATGTATTTATCTTTAAAAAAAAGATTTTTATTATGATTAAAAAAAAAAAAATTATTATGATTATTATTATTTTATTTATTTATTTTTTTAACAGTGAAAGGCAAAGTTTATATTCCTTATCAGAGCTGTTGGACATGAAGAGGGAAATAAATGGCTCTTGTCAAGTGAGGGAACAGGCACCTTCTGTTCTTCAGATGTATGTGCCATGACTTAAAGTGAAACTAAAAAAGTTACATTGTGGTGGCTGTTGTGATATAGTATGACAGGACAGTGGAAGTGCAGAAAAAAAGAATAAGATTTATACATGTACATGTTTGCCTGCCCAGCCAAATTATGCCTATGATCTTATGAAAAAAAAAAAAGCAGCAGCAAGAAACAAGGAACTGTGCTTCATCAAAAAAAAGGTACATTGTCATTCTAAGATGTGTGTGTGTGGTGTGTTCGAGTGCATACATATCTATATGTATGTGTAGTGTTTATAAATGTGACGAAGATTTTCTTCAGCTTTATTCCCATGAGATTTTGTATCTTTATTTCCGTGGTTCGTTGGATCATTCTGGTGGGAAGCACTTATTGTACTGACAGAGAAGTCCTTAGTTGGCTTGTGGGGCCCTCACAGAGTGTCATTAATGGGTCATTGTGTGTAATTCCTTTGGGTTCAGACTCAAGCCAGGTGGTAAAATGTGGAAATAGCTGAAAGGTTCTGACTTTGACCTGAACCAAATTAAACCAGGTGTTATGTCAGGGTGAATGAAACATTTCTACACTAAAGTTTAGTGTCTGTCACCAACATTCACCACACACATTTGAGTGAAAGCAGCCAACAGGAAAAGATAGCAGACACAAACAGCACACACCTTTACACACACACACACACACACACACACACGCACATGTACAGAAGCACACACACACACACACACACACACACACACACACACAGACATAGACACACACAGACATAGCACACACACACACACACACACACACACACACACACACACACACACACACACACACAGAGTCACACAGACACAGACACACACACACACTTAACACACACAAACTCCAAGCTTATCTGGAGAGTGGTGCTGTTTGCACTTTTCTCAAAGGATTAAATTACGGGCTTTTCAATGAATCATAACACTGCATTGAGTGGGGAAGGGAACTCTTTGACCCATAATATTACCTGTTTTTATTCCTGGCTGTCTGAATTGGAAGGCAAGAATTGGGCCTTAGGCAATCTCCTTTTTCTGGCAGGGTAAGGAATACAGGTGCAAGAAGGTGACCTTGTCACCTGTTCTGAGAGGGGTTTTGGACTTTGACTTATTTTATTTCTTTCAGTTTTGATTAAACAAAATACACGATGACATCAGAAATACACAGATAACTTCAAGGAAAGTTACACAAAACAAAACAGAATTTTCTCAGTTACTAATATGTGTTGTTAGTGTTAAGGATAAAGCAGGACTGAAGTCACAAGTCAGAAATGTTTATTTTATTTTTGTTTTTGACTGACTGGTGGATTTTTGGAATTTATAGAGTAACATTACTACAATTGTCAGATACCAATTATATGGGTAACTGTTAAGCTCCAATTATTAGACTGACCTAACATTTTCATATTTAGGAATTTGTGCTTACTGAATATCCAATATATCCCCATAATCTTTTTCATTCCTCTAGTCTATTCCTTCCCCTTTGATTATCTTTTTTTTTTCCAGTGACTTTTCTGTTTTCATTCTTCTCTCGTTTAGTTTCACCCTACCCTCATTACGCCAATCCTTCCTTTTTTTTGTTATTTTTGTTGTTTTTTGTGGCCACCCTCAACCTCTCTTTTAAAATGCTTAAAAAAAACCACATTTCTGTTCTTTCCACTCAGGCCTTATCATCCCCTTTCTTCCTTTTGACCCTCCAATCCCCTCTGTTAATTACTTTGTAATTTAAAGACACCTCAATTTATTTTTGTCTCTTTTCACCATTGCTTGTTATTTATCTTTCGTTTTGTTATGGATTTTAGATTACTACATGTATGTAATCTACCCTTTTAGATTTACGAAGTACAACTAATCAAATGTTCTTTAAATGTACTTATTTCAAATATTCATATTTGATTCCACTGCCCTTCCAACCTGTTTCCCCCCCCCCCCAACCCCCCAACTCACCATACAACCCCCCTCCTCTCTTGCTTAAAAAAAAAATTAAATGATGACACAAAACAATCAAATTGATTATTGATACTTTGACAAGATGTCTACAATCGCCGATAAGTATGACAGGACATTGAACGTAATTCCTCCATCAGTCCATGTGTTCTTTTATTTATCTCAGTTTGTGGAGCTCTTCTGGGTCATGAAGATCGCTGAACGAGAGAGAAGATAGTACAGTGGTAAACATGGAGCATGTAATACCCTCCTGAGTGGTGGGAAGATTTTATGGTAACTGTCCACTTGAGCCAGGGGAGAGAAGTGCTGGGTGACCCATATGTTTGAGGTTTTATTGTTGGTGGGGTGGGCAGGAAACTGCCTCTTGTCCCCCATACTTTGTTGTCAGTCATGAAAAGGAAACAGTGGTGTGACAAGGGAGGGGGATGTGAGGGTGTGAAGGGGGGATGGGGTCATATTGGGGTGAGAGGCTTGGTGGTGGTTGTGTTGATGGAAGGTTTTGGGTTGTTACAGTCTTCCTTGGTGGTGTGTCATTGTGTGTGTGTGTGTGTGTGTGCGTGCGTGTGGTATTATGTGTGTTTTGTGGGTTGGAACTTGGATTGTTCCAGTTTGTGGTGGTTTATCATCATGATAGTGGTGTGTTTGTGTTTATGTGTGTGTGTGTGTGTGTGTGTGTGTGTGTGTGTGTGTGTGTGTGTGTGTGTTAGTACTGTTACACTTGCAGTCTGCCTTGGGTTGTCTAAGGTGGTGTATCATCATGTTTTTGTGTGTGTGACCATCCTCTTAAGTTGTCTGTGGTGGTGTATCATTATGTTAGTGTGTTGTGTCATGTCTGTGTATGGGTTCTTGTCCTTGTTGGGTTGTTTGAAAAGGTTAGTGGTGTGTGGTGTGTGTGTGTGAATGTGTTCCTGTTTCTGAAGGTGTATTTATCTTTTCCGCTGTTAATGATATACTGTCTGTGCTGTTTTGCTGCTAAGTGATTAGTTAGTCATATTATAAACACTGGGTTGGGCACTAGCTGTCCATTCTGCAGTGATATGTGCATTTTAAAAATATTTTGTATGTTACTTTTTTTAAAAGTATTTTTGATCCTTTACCATTTTTTTGGAATTGGGGATGATAAAATTAGCAGAAGAGTTGACAACGTCAGCGCAGCCTGCACTCACTTGCATTAAAGTTAAAGAGTTTAACAGTTAAAATGATAATTTTATATCATGAATTTCATGTTGTTTTGAAGTTTTTTTTTAATGATTATTATTATTATTATTATTATTATTTTTTATTTGTTTTTCAGATGTGACAAGAGTTTTGTGTGTAATCAGTATGGTTGAATTTATTTAGTTGGGCAGTCCTGATAGGCCCTGTGGGGTCAGCAGGACTGTTAGCGACACTATCAGATGTCAAGGGTTGTCTGTCTTCATTCCCATCCCTACTTCCTCCTCCTCCTCTCCTGCTAACATTCCCACTGCCCCTCCCCCTCCCGTCCTACTTCCATCCCATTTTCCTTTATCCTTCCCATGCTTCTGTTTTCTTTTCTTTTCATTTCTTTTTCCTCTGGCCATCTCTATGTCCCGCTATTCTCCTGTTTCCCTGACATTTACTGTGGAATGTTTAGCTAAGGCCTGTCCCTGTGTCAGTGTGTGTTCCCCCCCCCCTCCCCCACATACTCCAAGTCTTTCTTCCCTTTTGTGTGGAGGACAGACCTGACCGTCAGAGATGGCTAGGAGGTGATACTGGGTAATGTGTTTGTGTGTATACATGTGTGTGTGTGTGTGTGTGTGTGTGTGTGACTGAGTGAGTATGTGTGCTTTGTACCAGGTGTAAGCTGTAATTGTGATGTGACTGGGGGGAAAGAAAAGGGATGAAATCTAGAGGACCCTCCCCACACCCCCCTTTACCCACTAAACTCTTGACCAGGGTCTTGAGTAACCCAAATGATTGCCTTTATCTTGGAATAGTCAGTGTTCATCATGAAATTTGGTGTATACATTGGAATGTTTATCATGCATTCTTGATCTGTCGATCTAAATATAACATTTATCATCCAGCAGCGGGTTTGTCTATCTGCTGGTTTGTCTTGTCTGTTTATCCATTCATTCATGCATCATCCATAATTTTGTCTGTTGGACAGTCTGTTCTGTGTGCCTGCGCTTTCTGTTCTTTTATTCAGCTTGTTGCACACTGTCTTTCTGACTTTGTGTGTGTGTCTGTGTGTGCACACATACATGCATGCATGTGTGTATTTGTGTGCATGTTTGTATCTATTTTTCGAAAGACCTTGAAAATAAGTCTACGGGATGATTTACTAACTGCAAAATGAATAAAAAGATAATAAAAGTATACTGTATTAGATCTACAAGAAACCTGTAGTTTTAAAGACATCCCACCTTCACTGTCTCCAGTTTACCATTACTTTATCTTTTCTTTGAGATTGAGACTTCTTTATATTGTACTCATTGCTCATGAGAGAGAGAGAGAGTGAGAAAGAGAGAGAGAGAGAGTATAGTATGATTGAAAGTTCTTCTCAGTTTCTTATCTGCTACCTGTTCTTTTTTCCTTACTTTTTCATTCTGTTTCTTCTTTTTAACTAGGTTCTTTGCTCATAAATTGCTTAGATGGACATGTAAAGAACTTGCCATACTTGTGAGGATTGTTTTGGATTGTTTGGGAATATTCACTGAGCTCTTTTTGAAGTCTGGCCCAAAAAAATCTACCTCTTTCTACAGTAGCCTCCCCCACCCCACCCCCTCCCTCTTTCCATGTACAGTTTCTCTGGCCTTCTGTCTGTATGCATGAGTTTGTCTGGCATCCCTTTGGTTCAGAGTAAAGCGTGCATATGAAAGTTGTGAGTAAAAGTGCTTTGATTTGTTTATGTACATGATTTATTGCATATATGTCATTTATTTATTTTTATTCCGATAAAAAATGTGTTGACAATGGGGACAGTGAATGTGCATGTGGGTGATTTCAGGAAATTGAGAAGCTGGTACTTACCAAGTCTGGGACTACTTCTCTTTCTGGACAAGACTCAGAAGATGCTGATGCTTTCAAGGTAAGTTGTTAGTAATCAGTAGTGTTAATAAAAAGTTTTTAAAAATGTTAAAATATTTTTTTGTGAATATTTGATACTTTATATTTCTAGTCTTGCCTGAAACCAAATTGCTGTGCCAGAAAATGGTGGACAGTGATGTAGCACTATCATTAGCTGTGATTTGCAACATTGGAAAAAACATAGATAAACAATGATATTGTCAGCATTTGTTACAGGATGACCAGAATGATGTAGCACTATAATTAGCTGTGATTTGCAACATTGGAAAAAACATAGATAAACAATGATATTGTCAGCATTTGTTACGGGATGACCAGAGTTAATATTTATGTAATTCATTGTTGAAAATGTAAAGCATTACAGCTGTAAGTATAATGATAATCTCTTTTGTGGGTTGTTTGCAGCATCTTAGTTAAATTCAGATGTATGATTCCTGGTGTTCCTTTTTTTTCTTCCCCCATCTTCTCATTTTGAGTTAAAAAAAAATAATGTGTGTATGGGTGTGTGTGTATGTATGCATGTGAGTGTGTATGCGTGTGAGTGAGTGAGTGTGTGTGTGTGTGTGTGTGGGTGTACCAACTGTTTTTCTAACCAGTCATTAGATTTTGTTTGTTTTGTTTATGTTTGTTCCCTTTCTCTCCAGGCCCATGACATTCCAGACGGTGTGTGTGTGTGTGTGAACAGAACAGAATAGAATAAAATAGAATAGATTAGAATACTTCTTATTGTCATAAAACCTTAAAGTTTATAAGACACAATGAAACATAAACATGAGCATATTAAGAAGAGAAACATTCGTAAACAAATTTCGCCAGCCTTGGTTATAATTCTGTTAGAAGGATCAGTTCACCAGGTTTTGCATTTGGATGACATATATTGATTAGGAATCTGTGTCTGTAAGTATTGTACTTTGCACAATTGTCTAAAAGGTGAATCTCATCTTCTAAACTGTTACAAATATCACACAGTCTTTGTTCTTTCGGTGTATCTTTATATCTTCCCTGTTTGATTTGTAAGTCATGGGCACTGATTGGTAACATGGTCAGTGTTTTCCTGTGTTGTGTATTTGCTGTAAGCGCATTCTTTAAAAACGGTTAAGTTTTATAATTTGATGAACTGTTATGTTTCTGTTTCCAAAATGTGTGTTTGTGCATTTGTGGGTGTTTGTGCCCACTGTTTTTCTTACCAGTCACAGAGTTTTTTCATTTTTTAATTTTGTTGATTTTTCATGTTTGTTCCCTTTCTTCAAGGCCCACGACATTCCAGACGGGCACCGAGCGCCCATCCCTGAAGTGACCCGCCTGAGCTGTACACGGACGGTGGACACCCAGACCCCATCAGGACAGAGTGACGATGTCCTGTCTGTGGCTGCTGATGGGTGCGGCTCTGACCCCGTCAATCCTGGAACACCCCAGTCCTCGGCACCCTGCAGTGTTCGTGACCTCCTGCTGCCGGACAACCGGTCCACCAGTGTGGAGAGCAAGTCCAGCAAAGGTAGGCTGTGGCTGGTTTCTGTCTGTCTGCTTCTGCTGGGGCTGCATTTCTTGTGTGGCGATAGTTGATTTTTTTTACAAGTATGCCGTATGTTATGTGTGTGACCATTTTTACTTTGCCTCTCAGGTTACCATACAGATGACATGATTACTGCTCCCTTTTTTTTTGTCTTTTTTTTTTTGGACAGCATCAGACAAAAATGTTTATCTGGATACTTTAAAACCCACTTTAGCTCTGTTAGATTTGGTTTGCTGTTTTATGGAGAAAAAAAGTAAAAGAATTTTGTGGACTTAAAACTAAAATCCTTTGTCTCTTCTTTTTGATGAAATTTTGTTTAATGCAAGGGAAAATAATTTTTGTCTATTGCTAGGGAAAGATGACTTGTTGATTCGAATCTGCTTGTTGATAGAGTGGGCTTTGTTGTGTTTGTTTGTATTTAAAAGATGCATGTGTATGTTATGTCCCAATGTCCCCACGGGGCACATGAAATTTCCTTTTTGCCTTTCCTTGCCTTGCTATACTTGCACTTCGGATTTTAAGGTAGTTTGGACTTCGGCTGTTCTTAAAAGCAGACTGTTTCTTTTGATGTAGCATTTAAAAAAAAAAAAAAAATTCATTTCACAGGTGTAAAGTTTTAACAGGCATATTTGTTATGTTTGTTTTGTTTGTACTCAAGTAAAAGAACTGATCATCCCTTGGCATACATTTAGGGGCATTTACATGCATGTTTTTGTCCTAACATGTGTATAATATTTACAAAACAAGTGTGAAATGTTATGTATAGGTGACAGTGAGCAAGGCTCACCAGAACCCTCCAAGTTTGTGTCTAGTCCCAAGCCAGAGAAGTACTGCCCCTTTGTGCGTGAGCCGCCAGATGGGTGTGAAAAGGTCAAGGTCATGGAGGAAATAAGGTCAGTGCAGTTCAGTGCAGTGCAATGAGTTTGTTGTCCCAACATGTTAGTGTTTGTGGAAAAATTGGTGAAATGTATTCTTTCTTTCCTCTGTTCAGTGATACTTTCCACTTTACACATATGTAAGTATGTGTTTGTACACAGAATGTTTGTATAAATACCTTTAAAAATGTTTAGATGAAAGCCATGTTATGTTCTTGAATATGTTTGTGTATGTGCCAGTGTTGTATGTGTTAGTAATATCTCTGATTCTGTAAAACGAATTGGACAACAACAAAAAAAACTTAGGGTAACAACCCCCCCCCTCCCCCCTGCACTCCCACCTCATAAAAAATAAAGACTCCATCCTTCCAAAAACAACAAGAACAACAACATACAAATAAGGAATTGTGGTTGGTATATCGAATACCAGTTTTGAAGAAGTTTCTTGCAGCAAAAAAAACCAAAAAAACAACCCAAAACATACAAACAAGGAATGTGGTTGATATATCTAGAACCAATTTTGAAGAAGTTTATTGAAACAGTCATTTCAGTGAACTTTTCATGGTTTGTCCCCTGCATCTGACTCTTCTAAGATTTCATGTGGATAACTCCACAGAGTTTCTGCCATGTGTTTTTGCAGGCAGCCGTCGATCAAGGAGCCGCTGTTCTGCCCCCTGAAGCCGCAGTTTGTCTTCAGGCAGAGCCAGGACTCGGCCTTCTGTCCCCTCATCAAGCATTACCTGGGGGAGACGGGGGATCGACCCTCGCTGCGGCCCCCCTCCGTTCCCCTCTCCCTGTCCCCTCGTCTGGGGGAGCCCCCCCAGCTCTACCACTGAGGACAGCGCCAGGCAGGGGTTTGAACCCACTTCAATCGGTTCACTCCTCCCCATCTTTCCGTCCTGCCCATAATGAGCTTTCTAGACCAGCACGTAGGTTTCCACGGCATGGTCAGATCTCTCTTGGGCTGCAGCCACCACTATAGTCTTCACCTGTTTGTCGCTTCTCCTGTCTCTGGCGTTCAGGAAACACTGTGAAACAATGGCTTCATTTTGTACTGTATCTTTGTTCCTGATGATGATTTTGTTTATGTTCTTGGTTGATTTGGAAAAAAAGCTTCGGGTAGTGAACATGTGTTCAGAACATTATTGTCCAGGGCTAGGTTGTATTAGTAATCCTTGCAGCATTATATTTGCTTATAGATAGGAACGCTCCTAACTCTACGCTAATTCCATGGACTGAAGGCGTCTGATCAGTAATGTTGGGTTTAGGCATCTGCTGCTTTTTATTATTTTTGTTTTGTTTTGTTTTTAACTACAGCAGACGAGGTGTAGAGTATATGGATCAGTCAGCTCACTCTGACACCACTTTGAAAGGGAAACTGGTACTAAAACTCCATACACTTGGGAAGAGTCTTAACGGTAAGCAAACTTAGCGCTGCAAAGACTGCACGTGCAACCCAGCCCAGGCGTATAGAATAGTGGGAAGTTGGTCTCCCCTGGTTGACACACACCTTGCAGATGTCTGACTGTCCTGGATTTTGCTGAACGCTAGTGTTTGTTGATAACACATAAAATATGCAGAGCTCAGTGCCTTTAAAAGTTGTACTCATTATCTTCATATTTTTATAGTCATCACACATATGCTGCAATGATTATTCTTTTGAAGTCTTATGATTTAAAAAGAAACGTGTGTGCTTATATCCAGAACACTGAACACAAAAAGGTGGTCCTCAGATCAGCAAGGAACTGTTCTGGAAACAAATTTGATAAACAACAATTTTTCGCATCTAGGCACAAATTTTTACCAAAGTATCAGAATGCACAAAAACATATTAATGATGGATACCCCATAATTATCTGTTTCAACTTTGCTTGAATAGACAGATATATGTAGACACATCACATGTTCATACACAGAAATAGACACAGACTTGAAAAACACATAAAGAATTAATTGTAGGATCTTGAGGTCTACAGTTGTTAACCATTTACAGTGATTGGTCTTTTGACACGGATGCAGCACTTGCCATGTACCACAGCTGTAAAACAGTGTGATGAAGGCTGTTGTCAACGATTCTGTCTATTGTTTATCTTGCATGATCTGTATTCTTTTCTGGTATAACAGCATGGAGGTTTTGTGAGCTGTGTCATCTTGATTCACCAGTGCCCGATTCTGCTATTCTCAGTTTGGGTACTCCCAGTTTGCCCATCACTTAACTGATGTTCCAGATTCCCCTGTTCTTAGTTCACCATTGTATTGTGTGAGCGTGTTTGTACGTTTTAAAAAAAAAAAACACTCTAAAAAAAAAAAAAAAAAAAAATCTCACTTTCTTCTTTGGTGTTTGTGTGTGTGTTTGAGAAAGAGAGAGAAAGCTGAGTTGGCAAAACAGGAATGGGGGTCAGGCAAAACAGGACAAAGAGTGCAGCTCTCAAGAGGCCATTGAGGGTGGCGGCATGATCAAAGAGTAGGCGAGAGGGGAATAGGTCAGTCTGACCTGTTGTGTGAGTCGATTGTTCTGATCTGCTGTCAAAGATTAGAGAGTTGCGTTGACAGATACATTGGTAGTGCTGTCTTCTTTTCTTTGTCAGAAAAAAAGGTTTTTTAATTTATTTTTATTTCTTGTTTTAATGTGATGTTTGTTTATTTTGTAAGGTAATATTTATTTATTCATTTGGGTAATGTTTAATCTTTTAATTTTTTCGGGTTTTTTGTTTAGGAATGCAGCTTTGCTAAAGTCTCTTATTTGGTGTATTTCGGTTTCAGCTGATGTCAGAAATGGCTTTTTTTTCTTCTTCACTCTTATGTTGTTTTAGTTTTAAGTCTTGGATAGGCTATCAAGCCCTGACCAGTGCATTAGGTTTATGTGAAGGTCAGGCAACTGCATTTTTTTCCCCTTTTTTTTTTCAGTGATGTGCAGCATATATGGTTCAGCTTGCACACTTTGATACCTCCTTGAAACTGAACTGAAAGTAGCTGTGAGTTGGTGTTTTAAAAAAAAATTTTAATACATTTTTTTTTTATAATTCTAGAGCTGTGTAGAAGATAAGTGTTTAAGAGTATGAGCAGAGCAAGTTACGAAGTAGCAGCAGCAGTTGTAAATGATTCAGGGAGTGTGGCATTACATGTGAGCGATACTTCAAAAAGGGCATCAGCAAATATTTTCATTAGGTTGAACATGAATTAGACATGGGGGATAGGAATAGATGTTGGAAGATTTAGAATTAACGTGTGCAATAAGGGTGATACAATGGTGGATTAAAACTAATCCATAGATGCTGCACCATTGATATTCACCAGATTTTGTTGTGGAGTTACAGCATTTTTCTCTCGATATACTTGTGGCACCATAGGGGTCAACGTTTTGTTGGATGTTTTTTAAACAAAGGGTGTTAATTCAGTCTCTGCATGAGACTCTGTCATTTGTGTGTAAATGAGATATGCTTGATATTTGAAGAAAACAACAAAAAAAACAACATTCAGTTGAATCTGCTGACCTGTTTTGCATCAACATTTTATCAGTAACAACATTTAACACTTCTCATCTTTCTTTTGTATCAATGGATTTGACAAGAATCTCATGGGTTTGATATGCAATCTTTTTTTCTGTTGGCTTTATGTCTTAAGTTGTACATCCATAACCTGTGAGCAAAACACATGAATTTGAAGTTACAGGATACAGTATGGCCTGTGTCATGGATAAACATAAAAATTGATGACCATTCTGCATCAGTCTATAATTACAGAAAAGCTGAGGTTTAGAGAAAGTGTGCTCTACTCAAAGATGGCTGAGCGTCCAGGGCTTGACATCAACTTTTTTCCCCACTTGCCCATTCTGTAAATCCTGGAAAATTCTCTTGCCCTGACAGATTTTGCACTTGCCTGTTATAATCAGAAATGAAAATATAAACATTGTCATGAAATAATGAATACATACAAAGAAAATGAAATGAAATGAATAAGATAAAAAAAAAATTCTCTCTCTCTTCACAAAACATTGCCTTTGGTGTGTTTTCATTGTTGACTGTCAGCCTTGGAATTTCTTTTAGCCATTTCAGCTGAAAACTGCATTCTCTCCCCTCTTGTTGACCGTATTCTGCTGTTGGTGACATTTCAGTTTTGTCTCTTCATCCATGGAGGTCAATCCACCTTTGGAATTTTTTTTTTTTTTTTTTTTTTGTTTTTTTTTTTGCTTGAAGTGGAATGAGAGTAGTCTGTTGCACAGTGATTTTGACTTGTGTGATTTAATGAGCAGAAGATGAACAATGCTGTAAGAAAAATAACAATTGGATCTCCAAAAATTGCAACCAGTGGTGTCCACTTGAAGTCATACTCAAAATATCATCTGCTAGACTAAGAGGGTGGCTTATGAACAGTATCAGGAGTGCGACTTGTGTTTTCAGAAAAACACTACACGCTAGCCTTAAAAAGTATCACTTTCCCTGTCGGATGAGTTCTGTAAAGACATTAATTGCCTGACATGATGATCTACTTGCCCTGACAGCTGGGAAGTTAGGAACCATGAATGTCGAGCCCTGCTGTCACAAGTGAATGTGTGAGACTGATCAAGATGGAGAGTTAACCTAGCCGCAAAAAAAGAAAAAAAAAGAAAAAAAGAAAAAGAGCAAAAAAAAGGGGGCACTGCTTGACTTGCAGGAAAGAATGCTATGAACAGTAGCCATATTTAAATAAAGCATCGCATTTATAAGAATAAACTGTGTTTCTGAAAATTCTTCAAAACTTTTTTGCATCATCAGTTCCTTTTGGTAAGGTTTTCGGGCTGGTATATGGTATGGTTGAATCACCATGATTTGTTGTGGATGCTTTATCATGTGACATGGTCAACTTGGATCAGACTAAAACTGGTGGTGTTTAAGACTTGTTTAGTCATTCTTGAAAGAGTATGTTTCTGCTTAAAACATGTGTGTGACGCTGGTCTTTCTTAAAATTTTGGTCCATGATTCCAGGGTGTCTGTTACTGTGATACTGTAGCTCTTGGCTGCCTTACTATGCTGTTTTTTTTTTGTGTGTGTTTTTTTTTTTTTTTTTTTTTTAATGCATGTAAGTGCATTCTATTTCTCCTTGCTCTCTGTCTTTCAGTACTTCGTTACTGAAAGAGTTCCGTGTTCAGCATTGCTGTAAATAAAAATATGTTTTCTTGTTGAAATTCCACAGGGATTCCACCCACGGAGATACAATAAGTGGTGATAAGTGCACACCAAACAAGTTAAGACAAGTGTACACAAAATGGTCACCTATGTTTGCTACCAAAAGATGGGCTCTTGTTGCTTTGAAAAGGTGAATATTTTGAATGTCAGTTTTACATCTATTTCTGTTTCATGTTTTCTTGTGTTGTTCTATTGTATTTATGTTGTAATTTTACTGTTATTTTATGTGTTGAAGTTTTTATGTTAAGAGGTTGTCTTCCTTCTGTGTCAGATTGCCATGCCTTAAGAAATGATCAAGGTATGAAAGTAAAGAGACATTGAGGTCAGTGATAAAAATCAGCTGGTCAGCACACCATTATTTTCAGTGTTGGAACAACAGTCTTGTTCTTGTGCTCATTTCCAGTGTATGTACAGATTGGCTTGTCATTGTCATAGTTCTCTATTTCATGTTTGTTATTAACAAATGGCAGTCATGCTCTCTGAAGCCTGTAGGAGGACAAGTCTTAAGAGCGTTGCTACAATTGCACAAAACTTCTGGCATAACTTGATACTTCTGTTTTGGCTTACCAACTCATTGTCTGAATTCAGTTGCTTTCCCACTTCACTGGCAGGCAAAATCCTGACCAGCTCATTGGGTTTATGCTTTTTAAAAATTATTATTTTTATGAAGATGTGGTGTAGGGCATATGGATCATTTCACATGCTTTGACATCTCCTCGAAACTGAAACTCATCATCTGTCATGTTTCTGTTTTTTTTGTTTCAGTGGTGTGCTTCAGTGTCTTTGTAAAGTGGACAATATTTATGCATGCTTGAAATAGTACATAGTGTTGTGTACAGGCTGTTTGGGTGTTTTGAACTTTTGAAATAGTTGACTGAATTAACTAACCACCAGTGGTTTTGACTGTTTGTGAAAGTGATGAAAGAGATGAAAGAGAGGACCAGTCGTCGCTGACAGCACAATATACTTGACATATGTATATACATGTATGAATCTTATGAATATGTGTGGGTGTATGAGATCACCCCCCCCCAGGCCCCCCCCCCCCCCCCCAACAACCCCCTCTTCACCCTCCATCACCTCTTCCTCTTCCCACCCAAGCCCTCCTGCTGTCCTACCCAGCCCTCAGCATCGATTGTTTAACAATAATCTTTGATTTTCCAAGCAATGTCCGAGGTGATCAGAATATTGATTGCAATTGTACAGAACATGAGTCCGTTTGTAGCTTTGGTTTTTGTCATGAAGCTCTTGTTGGTTTATCTGAGTGTTGTAGAAGTGTTGCTATGCATGTCAGCAAATTCCCTCCATATGATTATTGTTAATGTGGTCTTCAAACAGGCTGCTTTATTTTTCCTCTCTGAGACTCTGTCTTTAATGACAGAAAATGGCACGCTATGTTTTTTTCTTCTTCTCTGATATAATAACCATGTTATTGTGATGTCACTTAACCATGTACAAATATAAAATTGTGCTCTCGTTTCCTGAACACATCCTTTTACATTTATTATTGATTTTTGTCATTGTTGAGAGATATGCATGTTGAACAGAAAGGGATCAAGCAGTCTTTTCTGTCTTGAAACAAAGCCTTAGTGAACAGAATGAGCATTCTGATGAAACAGTTGTCAGTCTTTGCTGATTATTGTTCTGCTGCGGATTGGTCATTGCGAATTTTGCTGAAGTGTATGAAGAAGTGGCTAGGTGTTTGTGTTTTGTATACTTGTTGTTTGTTAAATCTGACCAACTTTCATGTGAAATACTTTGTTTTACTGACTGGGAAAGAGTGAAATACTTTGTTTTACTGACTGGGAAAGATAAGTTCATTGGTGAATACATATATTTTTTTACTGACTGAGCAAAACACTCTTTGTATAAAATGAAATCTGAAATTAGGTTGCAAAGTGCTGAGAAAGAAAAAGCATACACACAGAAAGTGGCTGAAGAAAAGCTTACAAGCGTTTGTGAAACTTTACTTGGGAGACATAAATGGAGAGCTGAGGAGATAAGTTCTAAGTAAAGGTGTACAGGTGAACACGTTTGAGGTGCGGAGGAGGTAGGGATGCAATAAAGTATTGATAGGAAGTTAAGCTGTTGTTAAGTCCTTATTACTACCCAGATACTTGAAGCACAAAGAAAATTGATGATTGTGTGTGTGTGTGTGTGTGGTCATTTTCCTCCCATTGGAAGATATATGATCCATGTCGCATTATCCAATGACCAAGGAAAATGAGTCATGAATGCAGTTTCCGAAAGAGAAAGGAACTCTTTCCTTTTTCCTATGATACATTGCCTTTATATATATATATATATATATATATATATATATATATATATATATATCAATTTAATTTCTCTGTGACCTCTGTTTCAGTTTACTTACAAGTTACAATTTTTGTGAAGTATCTGCTGTGATGTTGATACAGAACATAGCAGACTTGATAAAGGATGATGCTGGCTTACTACTTCATAACACTATTTCTGATGATATCAATGAAGAGTTGGTGGGAATGTATTTTGTGTCATTGTTTGATTGCTGTTTTCATCGTTTTTTAGGTGGACCAGAGACCGAAAAGTATGAGATCTGAAGACTTTAATGAGAAAATGATATTGCATGGCAGTATTATGCACTGCACTGTACACAAATGACCAGTTGGGCACACAAATATGAAACAGTGAAAAGACTAAGACTCTTTTGTGATCATCGGAGACTAGGGGTTTTTTGTGGGTTTTTTTTTAAATACAGGTCTACCAAAGAACATGAACTTGCACAAAAAAAGGGGGAGTTTACGACTTCAGGGCATGAGCAAACATTGCTGAGTTAAGCACTTGGGATAGGTTTAGGCCTTCTGATCTGTTGTGTAAAAGAAAGATGACAAGTCAGCTTATGTTTTCCAAGGCCATGCTTGTTTTCATTGATCATCAGGCATTACTGAACAAATGATGCAGAACTATGTCTTTGTACAGAAGTGACTATATCTGCTGTTGTTGAAAACGAGGAATTTTGAAAAAGGCAAAAACAATTCAGCCCCCCCCCCCCCTCCACAACCCCACTGCCCCAGTCCCCCCAACACCCCAAAATTATATGTTATTGAAATACCACTTACGTTAACATTGATGAGGAAAATCATTAAAAATATCAACTGCCATTGAGAAAAACAAGCATTGATGGATAGAACCATTGTCAGTGTTTCCATGTTGCACAGTCAGTGTTATTTTTGAATGTACTTATGGGACCAGTCAGTTTGATTCCAAGTTCCAAAGTAACAGAAGTTATTTTGTGTTCATTTAGTCATAGTAGGAGCATGGTATGCGTGAGAGCTGAGGTGTTCTATGTTGCTCATGTGTTATTCTTCTGTGCATGCCTTGATGGAGTGAACGAATGACAGGGATCAAGGTCCTTGACCAGATTATGAGACCAGGGTTTCCACACAGTCATGGAAGTGTGGAAAATTCTTGGACAAAAATAGGAAGACCATTTTCAGGGCTGGAAAAGTCATGGAAATAAATATTTTACCATGCAAGGTCAGGAGAGGTCTTGGAATTTTCATGCCTTGTACTGCACCTTTAGTATGGAAGAATATTTCCATTACAGAAACACACACTCCATACTTCCTCACCCACTCTTTCTCTCCCAACCCTTCTCTCTGTGTGTTGAAATTATGTATGTTGTGAATGTGTTTGCCCATATTTGTATGTTTGCATGTGACCTTGTTTCTGGGTCTTGGAAAATGTAACATAACGCAGCAATCTGGAAAAAGTATGGAATTTATTTCGCTCAGACTTGTGGAAAAACCTTGTGAGACTTGGCTAACTGCTGTGACTAAATGCCATTTTGCTCTCTGCCCAGCCATTTGCTGATACTTCCAGACATTGCTTCTGTTTCTGGCGCAGCTGATCAAAGAAGTGGAATATTTTCCTGACTGACTTTTCTTATGGCACAATGACTCACATCGATTGATTGGTATCTTCGTTAATTGCCAGAGTTCTGTGTTGGACCTTTTTTCTCTTGTTATTGATTGATATTGTACACTGTCAGATGCTATATATTGACAGAGTAGAAATAATAATAAAAAAATAAAAAAAATTCTCAGTATTTTGTTGTGTATGTTGAGTTGAAATATTTCATTAGAATGTAAAATGTGTTTGTGTGGGTGTGAAAGTGACAATATACAGTCTTGAGCACATCACAAATTCTGTATAAAAGAAAATCTAGTTGCATAGATCAGCAGAATTATTCAGATACAAATTGGACATAAAACCACCAGTCACACAATCCATATCCTCCACCCCCCCCAAAAAAAAACCCAAAACAAAACAAAAAGAACCCCCCCAAAAAAAACAACCACCACCAACCCCCCCCCCCCCCCCCCAAAAAAAAACAAAAACAAACACCCAACAACAACCAACAATCTAAAAACGACAAAAGATTGGAAAGCACAGGACAAGAGATTCGCACTGTACCCAAGTAATTTGGTAATGTGTCATTTTTTATATCAAAAGACTCCAGATTTGTAGTGACTTTCACAGTAAATAAATATAATTATGATCTGGACATCAAAATGATTTGAGCATTAATTTTGTATTTTTCAATAGAGGGGGGAAAAGAAATTTAAGAGAACACGCACACACACTCGCACACACACACACACAGACCATAAATATGCATCGTAAGAAAAAGAAACATTTCATCAGAAGAGGTAAAGAAAAAAGACAAAAAACCCCAACAAACTACATGAAACAATCTGAAAAAATGTTAAAAATAATTTACAAAAATTGTCTGTATGGATAAACTCATTACAAATGTACAGTCTGGGATGTTGAACAGTGCCAACACATAGTTTGGCAAGTGTCTTTGTACATAGCTACACACACTAAAAATTTCTCTGAACCGCATCATAACATGTCTGAACTTGTGTTTCTGACGATGTGTGGAAAGCTGAATAAATCTTTGAACGACTGGTGTGAGGAGAGTGACTGTATGAAAGTGTGTTTGTGTGCATGTATGCATATGTATGTTTGTGTGAATGTGCTTACACTGGTATCTTGCTTTATTTATTCCATTTGTATCAGACTGTTATTATTTTTTTGCATCAGATGTTTTGCGTCTCCGTCAAAAAAAAACACAACAACAACCGTTTTAGTTTCAAGTAAGCATCAAATGCGTGGACTGATCCATGTAAACTTCACCACATCTGCTGTAAAACAACAAAAAAGCAATGTAACAAAACTTACACACACACACACACACACACACACAACAAAACAACAGATGCCTCACATAAAATGAAACAAAATGATTGAACAAAACGAACAATTAAGTAAATACATGGGAATTTTTCCTGGAAAAGCAATAACAACAAACAACAAAACAAAACAATGTTTCATTGTAGCGCAGACAGGTCACTGTTTTTTTTTTTGGTTATTGTTAGATGAGTGTGTACTTGTTGAACTCGTAGTCCAGGAGATGGTCGTTGTTCCATTCATCGTACCACCGACAGCTGCCGTTGTCGTAGTCGTCGCAGGAGACCCGGGGAGTGCCTGGGGATCGGGCCGGAAGTGGGGGCTCTGGAGGCCGCTTGCCCAGGGAGTAGAAACTCTTGTAGTAGTACCTTGAAATGTACAGAGTTTTATTTATTTGTTTTCAGTTCAACTTTCTTTTGTTTGTTCTAATAGTTCTCTTGTTGCCAGTCTCTTCCCTGGAGAGAATGTAGTAGTACCTTGAAATGTAAAGTGTTTTATTTATTTATCTATTTTCAACTTTAACTTTGTTCTAACAGATCTTTTGTTGTCAGTCTCTCCCAGTAACTCTTGTAGTAGTACCTGGAAACGTACACAGTTTTATTTATTTGTTTTCAATTCAACTTTCTTTTGTTCGTTCTAATATTTCTCTTGTTGTCAGTCTCTTCCCTGGAGAGAAGTAACTCTTGGTGTAGTACCTGGAAACATAAATAATTTTTTACTTATTCGTTTTCAACTTTTGTTTGTTTGTTCTAACAGTTCTTTTGTTGTCAGTGTCATCCCATGGAGATTAGTAACTATTTGACACGTACATGGAAACGAATAGTTTGTTTTTTTTCTGGTTTAAACATGATTTTTATTCTCACAAGCTAGTGAAGACATTGCGAACACACGGAGCAGCGACAAGCCACACATACATTAGAAACAACGACAGGGGCTTCACTGTCACGCCTTGTAAAACGGATCACTATAAAAAAAAAAACCCCAACAACTCTTTCTTCTACCGTACTGCTGTTGAATGGAACACCCTGGACAACAGTGGGTTTTTTTCCTGTTCGTGCGTGCATGTGTGTACGTGCGTGCTTGTATGCCACTGTGTGTGTGTGTGTGTGTGTGTGTGTGTGTGTGTGTGTGTGTGTTTAATTGGGGAAATGGCTGTACTAAGAGACGTCTCAGTTGATAAATAATGATAGTTTGAGTCAAAATAATTAGAATGGAATAGAGAGAGGCAGACAGACAGACATATAGACAGACATACAGACAGAGAGAGAGGAAGTGTCAAACGTACAAATAAGTTTTGTTACTCTTGGTGACGAAGGCCCACAACTTGAATGGTGGGCTTTGTCTCAACAAGAGAACACTTGAATGGTGGGCTTTGTCTCAACAAGAGAACACTTGAATGGTAGGCTTTGTCTCAACAGGAGAACACTTGAATGGTGGGCTTTGTCTCAACAGGAGAACACTTGAATGGTGGGCTTTGCTCTAACAGAACACTTGAATGGTGGGCTTTGTCTCAACAAGAGAACACTTGAATGGTAGGCTTTGTCTCAACAGGAGAACACTTGAATGGTGGGCTTTGTCTTTACAGGAGAACACTTGAATGGTGGGCTTTGTCTCAACAGGAGAACACTTGAATGGTGGGCTTTGTCTCAACAAGAGAACACTTGAATGGTGGGCTTTGTCTCAACAGGAGAACACTTGAATGGTGGGCTTTGTCTTTACAGGAGAACACTTGAATGGTGGGCTTTGTCTCAACAGGAGAACACTTGAATGGTGGGCTTTGTCTCAACAGGAGAACACTTGAATGGTGGGCTTTGTCTCAACGGGAGAACACTTGAATGGTGGGCTTTGTCTCAACAGGAGAACACTTGAATGGTGGGCTTTGTCTCATCAAGAGAACACTTGAATGGTGGGCTTTGTCTCATCAAGAGAACACTTGAATGGTGGGCTTTGTCTCAACGGGAGAACACTTGAATGGTGGGCTTTGTCTCACCAAGAGAACACTTGAATGGTGGGCTTTGTCTCAACAGGAGAATCTGAACTTGCTGAAGTTTTGT
>NC_134877.1:14244468-14246968 GCF_041734735.1 Babylonia areolata | reverse complement strand
CCTTGTTTTCGTATACGAACTAAAATCAGTGCATTCTGCAATTGTGATATTGATATAAATATATTGTGCATATTGCATCTCAGTGCATAGCTGCGCCTTGTTGTATAACAATTAGCAGCTGTGATCTACCGAATTGTGTCCGATTTTTATATGTATATCAGTGTTCATGTGAGGTACTCCTACCAGCTTCCTGTGTGTGTGTGTGTGTGTGTGTGTGTGTGTGTGTGTGTGTGTGTGTGTGTGTTACTGTATTTGTGTGCGCTTGTTTAATTTTGTATGCGTATGTGTGTGTATGAGTGTGCGCGCGTGTGTGTGTGTAGCTTTTTCCTCTTATTTTTTCCTATGTATGTATGTAGGTAGGTAGATAGGTAGGTAGGTATGTAGGTATGTATGAATGAAAATGTAAAGTATGAATAAAAGGAGGTTTAAAAAAAATGTTGTCTGTCCATGTTTTGGTGGGTTTTTTTTTTCTTTTTTTCTTCCCCTCCCTCCCCCTCCCTCAAAAGTTCCTTGGAGGATTGTTTTGGAAAAGCATTTGTATCCAATGGCCATTCACCGTCTGCGACTTAGATGTCTATAATCACCGGTATGTGTGACTTAGATGATTACGATTACCAGCATGTGTGTGGCATAAGTGTCTATAATCACCAGCATCTGTGACCAAGAGTTAAGCGTCTACAATCACCAGTGCGTGTGACTTGAGGTGAGTGGGTGGGTGTTGTTGTATGGTAGGGTACAGGGTTCGATAAACGTTTGTGATTATTTGACTTGGATGTCTACAATCACCAAAATGTGTGACTTAGATGTCTACAGTCATTATGTGTGTGTGTGTGTGTGACTTAGATGTCTGCAATTACCAGTATGTGTTACTTAGATGTCTACAATCACCAGTATGTGTTACTTAGATGTCTATAATTACCAGTATGTGTGACTTAGATGTCTGCAATCACCAGTATGTGTGACTTAGATGTCTGCAATCACCTATATGTGTGACTTAGATGTCTACAATCACCAGTATGTGTGACTTAGATGTCTATAATTACCAGTATGTGTGACTTAGATGTCTGCAATCACCAGTATGTGTTACTTAGATGTCTATAATTACCAGTATGTGTGACTTAGATGTCTACAATTACCAGTATGTGTTACTTAGATGTCTATAATTACCAGTATGTGTGACTTAGATGTCTACAGTCATTAATATATGGGACGTAAATGTCAACAATCAATAGTATGTGTGACATAGATGTCTGCAATCACCAGTATGTGTTACTTAGATGTCTATAATTACCAGTATGTGTGACTTAGATGTCTGCAATCACCAGTATGTGTTACTTAGATGTCTATAATTACCAGTATGTGTGACTTAGATGTCTACAATTACCAGTATGTGTTACTTAGATGTCTACAGTCATTAATATATGGGACGTAAATGTCAACAATCAATAGTATGTGTGACATAGATGTCTACAATCACCAATACGTGTGACATAGATGTCTCCAGTCATTGTGTGTGTGTGTGTGTGTGTGTGTGTGTGTGTGTGTGTGTGTGTGTGTGTGTGTGTGTGTGTGACTTGGATGTCTACAATCACCAATATATGTGAAGTAAATGTCTATAATCAATAGAATGTGTGACATAGATGTCTACAATCACCAATATGTGTGATGTAGATGTCTACAATCACCAGTATGTGTTACTCAGATGTCTACAATCATCAATATGTGTGACATAGATGTCTATAATCAATAGTATGTCTGTTATAGATGTCTACAATCACCAATATGTGTGATGTAGATGTCTACAATCACCAGTATGTGTTACTCAGATGTCTACAATCACCAATATATGTGACGTAAATGTCTATAATCAATAGTATGTGTGACATAGATGTCTACAATCACCAATATGTGTGATGTAGATGTCTACAATCACCAGTATGTGTGACGTAGATGTCTACAATCACCAATATGTGTGATGTAGATGTCTGCAATCACCAATATGTGTGATGTAGATGTCTACAATCACCAGTATGTGTGATGTAGATGTCTACAATCACCAATATGTGTGACATAGATGTCTACAATCACCAATATGTGTGATGTAGATGTCTGCAAATCACCAATATGTGTGACACAGATGTCTGCAATCACCAATATGTGTGACACAGATGTCTACAATCACCAATATGTGTGACATAGATGTCTACAATCACCAATATGTGTGACACAGATGTCTACAATCACCAATATGTGTGACACAGATGTCTACAATCACCAATATGTGTGACACAGATGTCTACAATCACCAATATGTGTGACACAGATGTCTACAATCACCAATATGTGTTACTTAGATGTCTACAATCACCTATATGTGTGACTTAGATGTCTGCAATCACCAGTATGTGTTACTTAGATGTCTATAATTACCAGTATGTGTGACTTAGATGTCTACAATTACCAGTATGTGTTACTTAGATGTCTATAATTACCAGTATGT
>NC_134877.1:14231968-14239468 GCF_041734735.1 Babylonia areolata | reverse complement strand
TACCTCCCACACGGATGAAGTTGTCGTCGCCTGAGGATAACGGGGTGAAGGTGATGGGCTGCCCGTCCGTCAGAACCAATGGTTCTTCTTTTCCCTCCAGCACGGTGGGCGTGGCTGACTGGCTGTGCTTGGAAGAGGAAAGGTGTTCGTTCTTGTTGCCTGTGTTTACCTGGGTGTCTTTGGAAGTGTCTTCTGTGTGGGGGGATGTAACGTACGGGGTTTCATCGCCTGATGATGATGATGATGATTTGGGCACAGGGTCCTCTTCCATGTCCAGGTCGATGAACTGCTCGTCTTCCTCCTCTTCCATCAACTCTACTTCCACGGGATCCTCCTCCTCAATCACCTCCTCCTCCTCTTCTTCCACCTCCACCAGGTCTTTTTTCGGCACCTTTTCCTTTTTAGCCGGCTTGGGTCTGTTCTCCTGCGGGGGCTGGCAGCTGGGAGGGGTGGGGGGCTGTTGACACTGGCATGAACAGGGACAGCTGCTATCTTCCGCCTGAGCCATCTTCTTCTTCTTCTTCTTTTTCTTCTTCTTCACATCCTTAGGCTTAGCGGGTTCCGGCGCTTTCTTCACTGGCTCACTCTGCTTGGCCTTGGTGGTTGATGAAGGCGAACGGACCTTGTCCTCTTTCTTGTTGGCATTGACAGACCGCACGTGCTCGTTATCGCTGGGAACGCCGGGTTTCTTCTCCGTGGCGGCGGTCGGACGCTGCTGAAGAATCGCGGACTGCTGTTCCGAGGAGTTGTTCCAGTGCTCCAGCAGGCTGGAAATGTCCGGGTAGAAGAGGAAGATGACGACGGCCCCGACGCAGGCGCCCAGCAGGACGGCCCTGAGGATGCCGCCCAGCTCCAGGTTGCCGAAGACCTGGTGGGCCGTGACAAGGTTTCGGGTGTCTGCGTTCCTCCGGGAGGAGCTGGAGGAGGAAGAGGAGGAGCTGCTGGAGCTGCTGGTGCGTCTGCTGGGGGGAGGGCGGCGTCTGGTCATGGCGGGCATGGCTGGGAGAGGGAGCAGAGGCGGGGAGGTGGGGGAGGAGGGGTTATGTTAGTTCAGGTAGTGTGGGGGTCTTCTCCAGCTCTTGCTTGTCTCCTGCACGTGGAGGAGAGAGAGAGAGAGAAAAAAAGTAAATATGTATGCCTCTTTTTTCCTTATTAAAAAAAAAGAAGAAAAAAATTAAAAAAAAAGAAAGAGAGAAAAGATGTATGTCTCTTTTTCCTTGACTAAAAAAAAGAACATGTATGTCTCTCTTTGCCTGATTCTAAAAGATGTTTGTCTCTCTTTTCTATCACTCAAACACACAGACACAGACACAGACACACACACATATATATATATATATATATATATATGTGTGTGTGTGTGTGTGTGTGTGTGTGTGTGTGTGTGTGTGCATATGTTTCCCCCACTCAAAAAGAAGCATGTTATGTCTCTCTTTCCCAATACTCAAAAAGATATATGTCTGTCATTCCCTGACTAAAAAAAAGATGCATGTCTCTTTCCCTGACTGAAAAAATAGATGAATGTCTCTTTCCCTGACTAAAAAAAAGATGTAGGTCTCTTTCCCTGACTGAAAAAAATAGATGAATGTCTCTTTCCCTGACTAAAAAAAAGATGTGTGCATCTCTTCCCCTGACCCCCCCAAAATGTACATATGTCTTTCCCTGACTCAAAAAAATGTATGTCTCTCGCTTTTCCTTGACTCAAAAAGGTGCATGTCTCTCTTTCCCTCAATCAAAAAGATATATATCTCTGTTTCCCCCACTCAAAAAAGATGTGTCTCTGTTTCCCACCACTCAAAAAAAAAAAAGATGTATGTCTCTCTTTCCCCCACTGAAAAACGATGTGCGTCTGTCTTTCCCTGATTAAAAAAAAAAAAAGAAGATGTATGTCTCTCTTTCCCTGACTCAAAAAGATGTGTGACTCTCTTTCCCACCACTCAAAAAGATATATGTTTCTGTTTCCCCCAGTCAGAAAGATGTCTGTCTGTCTGTCTGTCTGTCTTTCCCTCGTCCGACTCCTCGGTGTTTGGTTGACTCACTTTCTCCGTCTGTCCGCCCATCTGTCTGTCTGTCTGCCTGTCTATCTGTTTAATGTCTAATTTGGTCAAGTACATTTTCTCCCATAAATACTACGCGTTATCTCTATCAATATATTTGAGCATCTATATATATACCCCGTTGTTCAATGATATACAACACACCAGTTTCATGCAATGGATGAATGTATGTATGTATATGCATGTTGTATTGGCTGGATTCATGAACTGTCCTCTCTCTCTCTCTTTCTCCTTTCATTTCACCCCAGTTTCTCTCCCCCTTTCTCCATCTGTCGGTCTGCCCGAACTCACACTTCAATACGCCTGAAACTGATTTCCATTGACAGTACATGTCCATTTCTTGTTTCTGCGCCTTGTCGAAATGTCTTCCATCTCGATATTCCGTCTTCTATTTAAAAAAAAAAAAAAAAAAAAAAAAAAAAAAAATCGTCTGCCCTGAAAAGTTGTCAGAAAATGACACATAATATCCTGAAAACTTCATCATTGATAAAGTTCCGCTTTAACCTTCCCCCACCCCACCCCCACGCCCCTACATACACACAATGTGTTTTTTTTTTGTTTTTTTTTTTAAGTTTATACACACGGAACAACATCAAACATATAATATGTGAAGAAGAAGAAGAAGAAGAAGAAGCACAAGAAGAAGAAGAAGACATCGACGAAGAGGAAGAAGAAGAAGAAGAAGAAGACACCGACGAAGAGGAAGAAGAAGAAGAAGAAGAAGACATCGACGAAGAGGAAGAAGAAGAAGAAGAAGAAGACATCGACGAAGAGATAGAAGAAGAATAAAGGGAAGTTAAGAAGAATCCTGTCCTTTTGTTGCTTTTTGTCCAGTTGACCACACGGGGCCATAATTATCACGACTGACTGACTGAGGGCGAAGAAACCAGTGTCACAGAAGACTAAGAAATTAAGCAACAGCAGCAGCAACAGCAGTACTATAAATTGTGAGAGCAGCAGTACGAGTCGTAGTTGTAGTAGCAGCAGCACCCCCGAAAACGGAGTATGGTTGCCTACATGGCGGGATAAAAACGTTCATACACGAAAAAGCCCACTCGTGTGCATACGAGTGAACGTGGGAGTTGCAGCCCACGAACGCAGAAGAAGAAGAAGAAGAAGAAATAGTAGCAGCAACAGCTGCAGCAGCAGCGGCAGTAGCAGAAGTTGTAGTAGTAGGGGTAGTAGAAAGAAAACAAGAGGCAAGGCCTTCAAGACTCACTTGTGATACACTTAAAAAAAATCTAATCGTTAAAATGTGTTTTGTATTTGTTATTATAAAGCTTTGGGTTAAAAAAAAGAAAGAAGTCCTTACCAAATTCGAACCCCGCGTGTTCGGGTGAGAAGAAACTGTCTTACCCATTACGCTATCGTCGCTCCTAAGATTCTGAAATTTAATATTTGAACATACTTTTTTAAAGGGCGATAAATCAATTGCGGTATTCGCAGTGAGAACGCTGTTTAAATCATATTATTCTGGTGTATCTTGGGCATTCAAAAAATCTTAAAGGGGAATAAAAAAATTATTTTTAAGTCCGCGGTAAAGGAGACGTGGCTATCGCCGCAATCACACTGCAACATTTAGCCGTTTTCTCTGGATCTAGATAGATGTACAAATTTAGTTACACCCGCCGGGAATGTAGTACGACACGGTCGATTCAATTTCTCTTTTATGTTCATTCTAGTTTTATAGTTTTAAAGTTGATATGAAAATTGAGTATTTTTGTTAAACTAATAACATGTAGAGCCAAGTACAAGTACTTCTAAACGTCGTATGAAGTGAAAAGGACTTCATTTTGAGAAAAGTCAAGACTGGAAATTTTTTCGTTTCATCAAATCAAGGGTATTAACTCGCATGGTTTACAATTTTTAACTGTAAATTCCGACTGATTCTGTTGATATTTTTATGGCAGTTTGGGGCATAATCCAGTAAGTGATGAGGCGTTCACAAATCTTTCTTTGAATAAATATTTAATGGTCTCCTTCTCCAACTTTCCATCACATGTTATCGTGTATTGTCCATTGAATATAGGATTGAACGGGTAGGTCAACAACTTGAAACAAAATGGTGTTGCTCGCGTTCGCGAAGAATATAAGCACGCGCTTTGAATGTGTGTAAGTATATGTGTACGCAATTGATTTTTGCCCATGACCTTCAGGGCTCAGCCAATAGATCTATAAAGTCCACTCGTCATATTGATTTTAGTATTTTCCGAAAAAGACCACTTGGGCGAATGAACATAGTGAAAGCCCTGTACACTGAGAGTAAAACACACAAGGTTTTTATGTATTGAGTATAATTTCAAAATGTAATGTTTAAGATGAGAAAGATCAGTTTAAAGCAAATTAAGTCCCCTAGCATTAATTACAGAGTAATTTCCCTTTTTTCACTATCTGCACCAAAACGTTTGCAAAAGAAATAAAACTTCCATCCTAGCAAAAGAAGTTCCTGTTTGAACAAAAAATGATAATAATGACTGCTCTTGTTGTTGTATCAGAATATCAGATCAAAGTGCCAAGTTTAGAGGAAAAAAAACAACAACAAAAAACAACAAAACAAAACAGTAAATGCAGTTTGCATATAATTTGGCTTCTTTTTTAATTTTTGTTTGTGCCCATCCCAGAGAGTTGCAATACTGTTTTAAACAAGATGACTGGAAAGAACTGATTTTTTCCTATTTTTATGCCAAATTTGGTGTCAACTGACAAAGTATTTGCAGAGAAAATGTCAATGTTAAAGTTTACCACACACAGACAACTGAACACCAGGTTAAAACATAGACTCACTTTGTTTACACAAGTGAGTCAATAACGAATAGAAGGAACAACAACAACAATAATGATAATCCCCCCCACACCCCTAAAAAAACAACAACAACAAGAGAGGCAAGGCCTTCAAGACTCACTTGTGACTGAGAGTAAAACACACAAGCTTTTTATGTATTGAGTATAATTTCAAAATGTAATGTTTAAGATGAGAAAGATCAGTTTAAAGCAAATTAAGTCCCCTAGCATTAATTACAGAGTAATTTCCCTTTTTTACTACCCCTGCACCAAAACGTTTGCAAAATAAATAAAACTTCCATGCTTAGCAAAAGAAGTTCCTGTTTGAACAAAAAATGATAATAATGACTGCTCTTGTTGTTGGGTCAGAATATCAGATCAAAGTGCCAAGTTTAGAGAATACAAAAAATATAAATATAACAGTAAATGCAGTTTGCATATAATTAGGCTTCATTATCTATTTTTTTGTGCCCATCCCAGAGGTGCAATATTGTTTTAAACAAGATGACTGGAAATAACTGAATTTTTCCTATTTTTATGCCAAATTTGGTGTAAAATGACAAAGTATTTGAAGAGAAAATGTTAAAGTTTACCACGGACATACAGACACACAGACACACACACACACACGAACACACAGAGACAACCGAACCCCGGGTTAAAACACAGACTCACTTTGTTTACACAAGAAACCAACAACAAAAAGAAAACTGTAGTCATTCTTCTAACTCACCTTCGTCCACTCACTCAACAATCACACCAAAGCGACTGATATCGAAATCTGAACAATGCAATCGCGCATTGTACACTACTACTACTACCACTACTACTACTACTACTATTACTACTACTACTACTACACTACCACGCATCCAACGGCTCGAACTGTCCTGTGAGTCACTGTGGTCCTGTTCGCCCGTATCGCTCCCTCACACACGTCCGTGAGGGCTGCGAGTTGACTGCCGTGATATTTCCTGATAAACTTCAGTCAGTTTTCAAGTGGACGATAACAATCACTATCCTTGTGACGCACGTACACACATGCCTACAGTGTATAAAGAAGAAAAAAGAAAAGAAAAAAAAAAGCTTGTCCGTACACGTATAAAGCCACGTCTTCATTTGATTTGATATGGATACTTATATAGCGCCTGTCCTCGGTCGGAGACCAAGCTCTAAGCGCTTTACGAACCAAACTCAGGGTCATTTGCACAACATGCTGCCAACCATGCAGGGAAGAGCCGACTGACGGCTGCCATTGGGCGCTCATCAGTCGTTTCCTGTGTCACTCAATCAGATTTCAGGCACACACACACACACACACACACACATGTAACATTTTACGTGTACGACCATTTTCTTTATTAAACCAGGTTGTGACTTCTTGATTGGAAAAAAAAAAAAATAAAGCTTGTCCGTACACGTATGAAACTATATAGGTCTTGCTTGATAAGTCTTGATAAAAAAAAAGAAAAAGAAAAAAAAAGAGAGAAAAAAAGAAGAAGAGAAAAAAGAAGAAAAAAAAAGAAGAAGCTGGCCGTAAAAGTACAAAGCCATGTCTTGGTTGTTACGTCTTGATAAAAAAAAAAAAGAAAAGAAAAAAAGAAAAAGAAAAAAAAGAAGCTTGTCCGTACACGCATAAAGCCATGTCTTGCTTGTTACATCTCCACTACAGTGCACTTTATTGTTAATTTTTGTCACCATTTCCTCCGCCCCCCCCCCCCCCCCCCCCCCCCCCGCCCCATGCCCCATCTCCATCCATATGGATGCTGATTGTTAGACGGCGATCTGAGCCCCTGTGCTAAGGAAGCAGTGCGCATTATGAATACCCATTCTACTTCTTATTAGTATTACTGTTGTTATTGTGCTGCTGCTCTTGTTATCATTATTATCATTATCAATATTATTATTTTTTATCATTATCATTATTATTATTATTATCATCATTACTACTGTTATTATTATTTCATAGATGACCGACCCAGGCACATAATTTACGTGCACAGAGACAGATGGAGACCGGAACACATTCACGCGCGCGAATGCACAAACTGTTCCCTCCCCCACCCTGCGTACACACACACACACACACACACACGCACACACACAAACACACATACATACACACACGCACACAAACACACACACAAACACACATATATACACAAACACGCACACACACATATATAAACACATGCACACACCCATACACACATACATATACACATACACGCACACACAAATACACACATATTACGCACACGCGCCTACACACAAGCACGCACACACGCACTCTCTCTCTCTCTCTCACACACACACACTCGCACGCACATACACACACGCACACACAACACATGTCATGTATACACACACACACACACACAGAGGCGCGCGCGAGCGCACACATACATACATACACACACGCACACATAACACACACACACATACGCACACACGCACGCACGCGCGCGCGCGCGCGCACACACACACACACACACACACACACACCACAAATACTCCACACACACACACACACACACACACACACTCACCCACATACACAGACACACGCACACACCAAACAAATAATCGACAACGAAAAATCCAAACACAACAAAAAAGTCAACAAAGATGATTTTCAAAGTCAGTGCTACATCTGCGCACT
>NC_134877.1:14221968-14226968 GCF_041734735.1 Babylonia areolata | reverse complement strand
TCAGCACTAAGAGCCAGTGCAATTTTGCCTCCAAGTTTGAGAGTCATAGTCCTTCACAAAAGACTAAGCTGTAAATGGTTTCCCATTGACTAGAGAAACCACTGATAATACAGCTCTCACTTTGCTGTTGGCCCAAATGTAAACTTATGTCAATCTGTGATATAAGCCGAGTGTTGGGCCTTAATATATATATATATATATAATTAGATGATTGAAACAAAATCGAGAGATGATTTAAACTGTAAAGTCTACCACTGGTCTAATTGAAATCACTAGCAGCAGTTTCAGATATTCGTGCACCACGATAAATCGGTTTTCAGTTTTACTGTTTGGCAAAATTACGGCTTGGTTTGCTCCCAATAAATGGATCATTTTTTTTAGGAGAACATTCAAATGTGATTCAAATTACGCATATAAACGTTGTAATGTGGTCGAAGATGAAAACCATTTTATAAACAATTGTGTCCTTTACAATAACCTACGGCAAAAACATCTTAACTCTGAAGGTCAATCGTATGTTCACTTGCTGAAGAATGGTTCTGTTTACAGTATTCGTAAACAATGCGTTTATATATTTAATGCCCTGAAGATACGACAGGAATTCTGTGACAACAATGATGAAAGTTAGAATTAATTTACTATGCACAATAAGCACTTTTATTCTACAGGTTTAAGTTAGTATGAATTTTACATTTTGTTGTCGCTGTGTGATCACCATATTGTGTACTTTTGACCTCTTTCTAGGGGCCGGAGGCCTGGAGATTAAAGTTTTTGTTCTTGTTCTCTCTCTCTCTCGTAATTTGGTTATCTAATCTCTCTCTCTCATATCACGATGTGCTTTGGTGTTTATCTATTACTTTCAATGAGTAAAGGCACTCGAGTTACATGACATGAAGGACATTTCTTTCGTTTGGTGGATAGGAGGAAAATGCGTGTGCCACGTTTTTGAGCTCAGGAAGAACTAACTATGATAATTACTTTTAATAACTTGAAACCAGCATACACACACGCGCGCGCGCGCGCGAACACACATACACACACATACACACACACACACACACATACAGAGAAGAATTTACCGTCAACAGATTGACATAGGATATGAAAGCCCCACTAGTTGTTATGTCTGTGCTGTGCGTCACACATTGCCCACTCCTTCCTCTCTCCTGTCCTCACACACAGAGACACAGACACAGACAGACAGACAGATACACAGACAGATACACAGACAGACAGATAGACACACACACACACACACACACACACACACACACACACACACACACACACACACACACACACACACACACACACACACAAAGAGCAGGGTGAGTAAAGTCTGACATTACCTGTTTGACAGACGGACACAGACACTCTGTCAGAGACACAGACACAGACACAGACAGACAGACAGACAGACAGACAGACAGACACACACACACACACACACACACACACACACACACACACACAAAGAGTAGCGTGAGTAAACTCTGACATTACACCTCAACTGTTTGACAGACGGACACAGACACACACACACACAGATAGAGACAGAGACAGAGACAGACAGACAGACAGACAGACAGACAGACAGAAATCTGTTATTCTTTCAAACTTGACTTATCTGTGGTTGCGTTTGCCAAACCCACCAGATACATTTTTGAATACATGTCAACATATTTGTTATAAGTTTGTTTGGAACAATAAACCAGATCAAATTAGCCGTAAAACTGCTAATAAAAGTGTAAAAAAAAAAAAAAGGTGTTATCGGTCTTCCTGATGTTAAATTGTTTGCCTTATCTTTAAAGCTTTCCTGGATTCGTAAAGCTGAAAAATCAAATCACAAGTGGAAGCACCTTCTGTTGTGCAACTTCCCCCAATGGCCAGTTACTGATAAATATAGTCCAGAGTTTATCTTAATTTTTGGCCAAATATAACCAGTTCTGGACAAATGTGTTTGAAAGTTATAAGATTTTCTTTTATAAATGTGAACCAAAAAACTCAGCGGAACTGCTTGCTGAGCCATTGTGTTATAATAAACGTGTTCTAATTGGTAAAAAGTGTATTATATCCAGGCTGCTCAGTAATCATGATGTGTATTGTCTTGCACAGTTTTTTTTGATGATGATGGAAAAGTTCTTTCATATGTACGCTTCAGAGAAAAATATGATTTGCACATTGATTTCCTTACTTATGCTGGATATAAATCAACAATACACGAATCAGTTAAAAAGTATAATATTCATGTGGATAGCAACAGACACACAAATACTTCGCTCTGCTTCAAACACTTGTTTTCTGTTTCTAAAGGCTCAAGACCATATTATGATGTGTTGATTGAAAATGATATGAAACCAAAATGTTGTGAGAAATGGGACTTAAAGCTTTTGATGCATCATAACTGAAAATCTTGTTTTATGCATGCACACAAGATAGTTGATGTAAAACTGAAATGGTTTCAGCTGAAAATAATACACCGATGTTTATGTACAAAAATTGTTTTAACTCTTTCCATACGAACGGCGAAAGAGACGACGTTAACAGCGTTTCACCCCAGTTACCATCATCAAAATATTGCAAGCGGAAGGCTCTTATACTGAAGACGTGAATGTTGACAAAGAATACCACAATTCTGACGACGGAAGCTAAAGGTTGGGTCATTCAGACACCCACTGGACATCCGAGGGGTCTGTGTAGAGGAGAAGAGAGGACTGGCCGTACTGAGTGAGTTAAAAGAAATTGGTGTTACTGATAATAACAACTGCAGTTTTTGTAGAGAACACAAAGACAGTATTGATCATGCTTTTTGGAAATGCAATTATGTGCAAATGTTTTGGAACGCTTTAACGGACTTGATAAAAGAGAGATGTGTAAACGCAGGAAATTTAAAGTTAACAGCATCACTTGTGTTATTTGGACATGATGTGACAATAACAACTGATGCTGTTTTGTGTTTTATAATATTGTTTGCAAAGTATTAGTTATACTTATGTAAAATTGAGGACAGCTTTCCACAAATATCAGTTTTTTTGAACAAATTAAAAACTCGATATAGAATTGAAGAATATAATGCATATATTAACTTTAACCATGTCATTTTCTTTGTCAGATGGCTGCCTTACAAATTATTGATCACAAATGATTAGTAACCTGTTCATGATTAACGAAAATTAACCACCCATATTTTTATTTATTTATTTATTTATTTTTTTTTAATTGATATTCGTAAGAAATGATTGTGGTGTTCACTTGCTGTGAACGTGCTCTAAGATACTTGACAGTTTGTATTCCTTGACAGCTTGTGTAAGATCTTAAGAAATGAATGATAATACTCCATGATGATAACCAACCAATGTATAATCCAGCTGCTTGGCTGTTTCTGTCTGTCAGAGTATTAATGTTGTTTTTTTAAATGTTTTTTTTCCCTTTATAAATGTCCATTAAGATGCTGTTGTTGTTGTAAAATGTCAACTTATCAAAATGGAATTTTTTTTTAAAATGTTTTTTCCCTTTATAAATGTCCATTAAGATGCTGTTTTGTTGTAAAATGTCAACCTATCAAAATGGAATTTAAAAAAAAATGTTTAAACCACAACAACAAGAGAGGCAAGGCCTTCAAGACTCACTTGTGATACACTGGAAAAAAAATCCAAGCTTTTTATGTATTGTGTATAATTTCAAAATGTAATGTTTAAGATGAGAAAGATCAGTTTAAAGCGAATTAAGTCCCCCAGCATTAATTACAGAGTAATTTCCCTTTTTTACTCTCTGCACCAAAACGTCTGCAAAATAAATAAAACTTCCATGCTAGCAAAAGAAGTTCCTGTTTGAACAAAAAATGATAATAATGACTGCTCTTGTTGTTGGGTCAGAATATCAGATCAAAGTGCCAAGTTTAGAGAATACAAAAAATGTAAATATAACAGTAAATGCAGTTTGCATATAATTAGGCTTCATTTTTTATTTTTTTGTGCCCATCCCAGAGGTGCAATATTGTTTTAAACAAGATGACTGGAAAGAACTGAATTTTTCCTATTTTTATGCCTAATTTGGTGTCAACTGACAAAGTATTTGCAGAGAAAATGTCAATGTTAAAGTTTACCACGGACACACAGACACACACACACACACACACACACACACACACACACACACACAGACAACCGAACACCGGGTTAAAACATACTCATTTTGTTTACACAAGTGAGTCAACAAAAAACAACAACAAAAAACACTATAAGTGATGGACAATGGGGAAATTTTGACAAGACACAATGGAGCAATACAAGAATGCACGGAAATAGGGAAACATGCAGAATCCTGTCTGGTCTATATTGTTTCCCAAAATGACTTGTTTGGGCGTGACAGAAGTGTGCAAGTCTCATCCAACTTCCTGCTTCAAAATTAATGTAGTATACGTACTAGTCTACCAACCCTAGCCACGATTTCAGTTTCAGTTTCAGGTTCAGGGGGGTTATGAAAGCGTGCGAACTGATCCACAATTGTTTCACCACATCTGCTGTAAAAATACAACAATGACAACAACAACAACAACAACAATACAAACACACACACACAAACACACATACACAACAACAACAACGACAACACTGAACAACAACAGCGACAACAGATGCCTAATCTTCGTATAATATAAACCCATTATTAAGCGACTGGTCAAACTGATCAAGCCACATGGTCGATACATGTATGATGGTTGAACTTCAAATGGACGGCGGGATTTTTCACACACACACACACACATACGCGCATACGCGCGCGCGCGCACACACACTCACACACACAAACAAACAGACACACAGACACATACCCACACATGCACACACACACACACACACACACACACACACACACACACATACATACACACACACACACACACACGCACAAACACACACACGCACACGCGCGCGCGCACACACACACACGCGCGCGCGCGCACACAAACTTCTTCTGGAGAGAAATGTGTCGCTGGT